>NC_067481.1:102082445-102234945 GCF_947179515.1 Apodemus sylvaticus | reverse complement strand
GTCTCTGGCTTGTCTTTCCTTCAGTCTCTGCTCCACACTTTGTCTTTGTATTTCCTCATGGGTATTTTGTACCCCTTCTAAGATGAATCAAAGTATCCACATTATGGGTTTCCTTCTTGAGGTCTGTGGTCTGTGACTTATATCCTGGGTATTCTGAGCTTCTGGGTATCTACTTGATATCTACTTATCAGTGAGTGCATACCATGTGTGTTCTTTTGTGATTAGGTTACATCACTAAGGATGATTTTTTCTAGTTCCATCCATTTGCTTAACAATTTCATGAATTTATTGTTTTTAATAGCTGAGTAAGTGTACCACATTTACTGTATCCATTCCTCTATGGTGCCACATAGCTGGATGTTGACTATTAATCTCTCATTTGTTTCTTTCTTTCCCCTCACAGAATGAACTCTTTGAGAGCAGGAGGATGTTTTAACTTCATGCCTCCAAATATTACAGCCCTTCATCTCATAGTAGCTGCTCACTAAATGCTTGCTGAATGACTGCACAGGTAAATGAAAGAACATGGCCAAGAAGTAAACAAGGAAGCTGAGAGAAGGGTCATCATCAGAATAAAGACAGAAAGTACTGGCGATGGAGGCCAAATGAAAAGTGTATCTGCATCTGTGCACCAGCGTGCACATATATCCGTGTGTGTGTGTGTGTGTGTGTGTGTGTGTGTGTGTGTGTGTGTATGTGTGTATGTGTATGTATGTGTGTGTATGTGTGTGTATGTGTGTGTGTATGTGTGTGTGTATGTGTGTGTATGTGTGTGTATGTGTGTGTATGTGTGTGTATGTGTGTGTATGTGTGTGTGTGTGCAAAAGAGAGAGTGAGTGAAAGAAAGGGGGTGTGGTGTGTGTAAGAACTGTGCTTCCACTGTGAGCACTCAGCCAGGCATTGAACAGAGAAGTGTACAGAGAAATGCATTGTGGATGGTGTGCTAATCAGAGCCCACTAGAAACAAGGCAACGAGATGTGATTGGCCACAGAGGTGTACATCTTAGGTCTTGGGGAGAAGGAGCAGAGCTGGTCTGGAACACAGAGGCCCTCAGGGCCAAGGGACACCACATGCCTTCTCTTCCATCACTTAGGAGTCGAACCCTATTCATCTCTCTTTGGGTGAGCTGTCCCAGCACTTTTCCTGATATGCAGCATCTAGGCTCGTGCTTAATTTGAAATCATCCAGAGAACCTGGAATTGATTGTCTCTTTCATTTTATTTTCTCTCCCCGCCCCGCCCCCCTCCCTGTGCTGACTTGTATGCATCTGTGACTCCTTTCCTCTTCCCACAAGCTCATCAGAAGCAAATTGTAGATTCTAGAAATGAATCATGATCTGGCCAGTGAGCACCTAGGTATACTTGACCCATGCCTCAGTTTTTGCATTTATGAGTCAATGGAGTATGTGAAGCACACAAGAGACATTTTAGTGAATGGGCCAGCCCAAAGACTGTTGGTGTGTGTTATTGTCCCTTGGTATTTGGGTTAGTAGCATGGTGTACTGTAAGTCTCCTACGACAAACCCTATCCCAATCTTGGCAGGGATGACAACATATTAACATATTACCTCCTTCTCAGAGCCTGGTGAACAGAGCACATTCAGTGCCCCAGAAATTCCTCCTCCTCCTCCTCCTAATAATAATAATAATAATAATAACAACAACAACAATAATAACAATAATAAACCCAAGTGCATTAGTTCCTTCCTTGTCATCCCAAGAAAAGCAGCTTAGGTGAGGATTTTTCTAGCTTCACAGTTTGAGAATATAGGCATTCATGGTGGGAAGGATCATATGGCATCCCCAAGAAGCAGAGACTGGTTCTACAGAACTCCAAACAGACTGGACCATAACAGAAATACTTCCCGTCACATAATAATCAAAACACCAAATGTTCTAAACAAAGAAAGAATATTAAAGGCAGTAAGAGAAAAAGGCCAAGTAACATATAAAGGAAGACCTATCAGAATCACAGCAGACTTTTCACCTGAGACTATGAAGGCTAGAAGGTCCTGGGCAGATCTCATGCAGACTCTAAGAGAACACAAATGCCAACCAAAACTACTATATCCAGCAAAACTCTCAATCACCATAGATGGAGAAACTAAGATATTTCACGACAAAACCAAGTTCACCCAATATCTATCCACAAACCCAGCCCTAAAAAGGATAATAGGAGGACAACACCAATACAAGGAGGGAAACTTCACCCTGGAAAAAGCAAGATAGTAACCTTTCATCAAACCCAAAAGAAGTTAAGCAATCAAATTTAAAAAATAACGTCAAAAATGATAGGAAGTAACAATCACTATTCCTTAATATCTCTTAACATCAATGGACTCAATGCCCCAATAAAAAGACACAGACTAACTGAATGGATACGTAAACAGGACCCTACATTTTGCTGCTTACAGGAAACACACCTCAGGGTCAAAGACAAACACTACCTTAGAGTAAAAGGCTGGAAGACAATTTTACAAGCAAATGGTCTCAGGAAACAAGCTGGAGTAGCCATTTTAATATCAGATAAAATTGACTTTCAACCCAAAGTCATCAAAAGAGACTCTGAGGGACACTTCTTGCTGGTCAAAGGAAAAATACAACAAGAAGAACTCTCAATCCTGAACATCTATGCTCCAAATGCAAGGGCACCCTCTTTCATAAAAGAAACTTTATTAAAACTCAAAGCACACATTGCACCTAACACAATAATTGTGGGTGACTTCAACACTGCACTTTCCTCAATGGACCGATCAGGAAAACAGAAACTAAACAAGGACACAATGAAACTAATTGAAGCTTTGGACCAATTAGATTTAACTGATATATATAGAACATTCTATCCTAAAACAAAAGAATATACCTTTTTTTCAGCACCTCATGGTACCTTCTCCAAAATCGACCATATAATTGGTCACAAGACAGACCTCAACAAATATAAGAAGATAGAACTAATCCCATGCCTCCTATCTGATCACTATGGAATAAAAGTGGTCTTCAATAGCAACAGAAACAACAGAAAACCCACATACACGTGGAAATTGAACAATACTCTACTCAATGACACCTTGGTCAAGGAAGAAATAAAGAAAGAAATTAAAGACTTTTTAGAACACAATGAAAATGAAAACACAACATACCCAAATCTATGGGACACAATGAAAGCAGTGCTAAGAGGAAAACTCATAGCCCTGAGTGCCTCCAAAAAGAAAATGGAGAGAGCATACATTACCAACTTAATGACACACCTGAAAGCCCTAGAACAAAAAGAAGCTATTTCACCCAGGAGGAGTAGAAGGCAGGAAATCATCAAACTCAGGGCCGAAATCAATCAAGTAGAAACAAAGAGAACCATACAAAAAATCAACAAAACCAGGAGCTGGTTCTTTGAGAAAATCAACAAGATAGATAAACCCTTAGCCAGACTGACCAAAGGGCACAGAGAAAGTATCCAAATTAACAAACTTAGAAATGAAAAGGGAGACATAACAACGGAAACTGAGGAAATCCAAAAAATCATCAGATCCTACTACAAGAGCCTGTACTCAACACAACTGGAGAATCTGGAGGAAATGGACAATTTCCTTGACAGATACCAAATACCAAAATTAAATCAGGACCAACTAGACCATCTAAACAGTCCCATAAAGCCTAAAGAAATAGAAGGAGTCATAGAAAGTCTTCCAACCAAAAAAAGCACAGGACCAGATGGTTTCAGTGCAGAATTCTACCAGACCTTCAAAGAAGAGTTAACACCAATACTCTTCAAACTATTCCACAAAATAGAAACAGAAGGAACACTACCCAATTCCTTCTACGAAGCCACAATTACGCTGATACCAAAGCCACACAAAGATCCAACAAAGAAAGAGAACTTCAGACCAATTTCCCTTATGAACTGAATTTTTAATCTTAGCCATTCTGACTGATGTAAGGTGAAATCTCAGGGTTGTTTTGATTTGCATTTCCCTAATGACTAATGAAGTTGAGCATTTTTTAAGATGCTTCTCCGCCATCAGAAGTTCTTCAGGTGAAAATTCTTTGTTTAACTCTGTACTCCATTTTTTAATAGGGTTATGGAAAAACCTCCTATGCTCATGGATCGGTAGAATCAATATAGTTAAAATGGCCATTTTGCCAAAGCAATATACAGATTCAATGCAATACCCATCAAAATCCCAACTCAATTCTTCACAGAGTTAAAAAGAGCAATCCTCAAATTTATCTGGAATAACAAAAAAACCCGGGATAGCTAAAACTATTCTCAACAATAAAAGAAATTCTGGGGGTATCAGTATCCCTGACCTCAAGCAATACTACAGAGCAATAGTGTTAAAAACTGCATGGTATTGGTACAGTGGCAGGCAGGAGGATCAATGAAACAGGATTGAAGATCCAGAAATGAACTCACACACCTATGGCCACTTGATCCTCGACAAAGGGGCTGAAAACATCCAATGGAAAAAAGATAGCCTTTTCAACAAATGGTGCTGGTTCAACTGGAGGTCAGCATGCAGAAGAATGGGAATTGATCCATCCTTGTCTCCTTGTACTAAGCTCAAATCCAAATGGATCAAGGACTCTGAAGCTAATAGAAAAGAAACTGGGGAAGACCCTTGAGGACATCGGTACAGGTAATTCTGAACAGATTACCAATAGCTTATGCTCTAAGATCAAGAATTGACAAATGGGACCTCATAAAATTACAAAGTTTTTGTAAGGCGAAGGACACCTTCAAAAGGACAAATCAGCAACCAACAAATTGGGAAAAGATCTTCACCAATCCTACATCAGATAGAGGGCTAATATCCAATGTATATAAAGAACTCAAGAAGTTAGACTCCAGAAAACCAAATAACTCTATTAAAAAATGGAAAAGGGCCTTTTAACCCCCAACTCTTATTTCTGCTTGTTCTCTGAAGCATGTTTCACTGGTTTATAAAGATACAGACATATGTGGTACTGGGGCATGAGACCTGCATGTGTTTCCTTTTTTCATTTTATTGTTGTTGAAGTCAATCTAAATTCAAGTTATTGGTGGGGCTGAATTCTGTATGAGCTCTGGAGGAGAATCCATTCTCTTGATATTTATGGTCTCTACATAATGCCTACATGCATTGACTTGTGACCAATTCACTGTCTTCCAAGCTATCAGAGAAGCAGTTCCCAATCCTTCTCTCTATGAGGACAAATTTCCCATTTCCCTCTTTAAAGAACTCCTGAGACACATGGGATCCTCACGTATAATCTGTGTCTGAATATCTTTAACTTAATCACATTTGCACAGTGTCTTTTTCCATATGAGGTAGTCATCCCAGGCTATGCCAATCCCACTATAGATGTCATTTCGGTGGAGATAGAGGAGTACTCTTTTGAAGCACACTGTAGGCAAAATGCCTCTCCACAGTAATCATTGCATTTATTCACAGGAAGCAAATATTCAGTGTTCTCAGGCTGGGCATGGCGGTTCATGTCTGTATATCCAGCACTCATGAAGCTGAAGCAAGGTGTCTTAGTTTTTGTTAGTTTTGTTGCTGGGAAGAGACACCATGACCAAGGCAATTCTGATGAAGGCAAATATTTAATTGGGGCTGGCTTATTGTTTCAGAGGTTCAGTCCATTATCTTCTTGGTGGGAATCATAGCAGCGTCCAGGCAGACATGATGCTGGAGAAGTTCTACATGTAGCTGATAGTTCTACATCTTGATCTGAAGGCAGCAGAAGGGGAATATGTTCTACAATAGGTGCAACTGGAGCCGATATATAAAACTTCAAAGCCTGCCTGAACAGTGACACAACAAGACCACACCTCCCTATAGTGGTCAATGCCCCATGGGCCTAAAATTCAAACAAGACTTGGGTGTGGTGCATTCTTCATCAAAATACTACATAAGGCTAGAAATGTATCTCAGTAGGTAGTTTATCTAATAATATGCACAAAACCCTGTGTTGGATCTCCAACATTCCATAAACTGGATATGATGACAGACATTTGTAATCTTAGCACTTTGAAGGAAGAAATAAATGGATCAGAAATGCAATGGCATCCTCAGCTGTACAACCAGTTTTAGGCCAGCCTGGGATATGTAAGACCCCTTCTCAACAAAAATTAAGGAGAGAGATGTAGAAGTGATAAGACCACTGTTGCATACTGAGACACTGACTTAACATATCCCACCGACAACAATATGATCACTCTCAGCTCATTCCTAAATCTAATAAGCACACCTACCATTACATAGTGCACATTACTTCTAAATTATCTATTAATTCTGTAGTGTGGCATCTAGCACACTGGGGAAATGTCGTGGAGTGAATAGCCACTATTCTAGTGAGTGTTGCTCTGTGAGCTACCGCCCTTCTTTCTCTCCAAGTAGCTTTGCTCAATTAGCAGGACATGGCTCCTGTTAGCTGCTGAACCTCACAATGCTTGGAACTGGCCAATTCCTTTCACAGTTACCTCCAAAAATTCCCAGTAACAATTCTGGCCAATCCATGTTGGTTCATTCTTACAGACCCGTCGTCCTATATAAGTCCACTCTGGTTGGTCAAAATGGATGTAATTTTGCAAACCTTAGAGTTGTTCTTGCTTTGCATATACAGATGATACAGGATGTTTCTGTGAGGGTTGGTATGTAACCTGATGCTATAGGCTGGATGTCTGTGTCCCATAATAATCTATGTGTTAAAACTCCGATCAGCACACTTGCTGGTTAGCTTTAATTTTCAACTTGACATCACCTAGAATCACCTGTGAAGAAAGTCTCTCTCTGTCTCTCTCTAACAAACATGGTAAACACACATGGTACACACACACACACACACACACACACACACACACACACAGTACAGGCTTGGAAGCCAGAGGATCACACACACACACACACACACACACACACACACACATACATACACACAGACACACAGACACACACACACACCTTTTATCATATAGACCTTTGGAATGGCAAGAGACTTTACTTACTGAGTCCTCCAATTGTCCCAAATTTATAATTTTAATCCTAAAGGTTGATCATGACATGACACTGACAACTACAATATGGATCTGGCTACAGAGATCCCAGGCCAGCATGCTTCAGGTTTGTCAGACCTCACACTCAAAACAATTTCTACTTCCTGTTTTACATGCCTGAAATGAAGCCTGTGTACAGAGTCTACATCTGCACCATTTGAGAACAGCACCAGGTACAAAAGAGAAGAGAGAAGTACATTATAATAAAAATAGTTTTTCTCAACATCAGTTATTTAGCAAATTTCTTCCTGTAATTGCAAATGATTGGTGGGAGGGACTGCCATCGCTATTAAAATTTATATCTCTTATCAATTGGATACCATATACTTAATAAACAGCCAGACTACCCTGCTTGGTGCTGAGCCACTTTTGTCACACGATGCTGCTGTGATCCCTCGTGACATTTTCGCCTACCTGCAACTATTTGTCTCAATTATTTTGACTCATTCAGTGGCTGCACTCTCTACATGAACATAAATGACATCACTGCAAGAACGTAACCTGTCTTGTTCAATGCTAGCACAGTGCAGAAAACCAAATAAGTATGTGTGTATACACATGCACACACATATCCTATATATGAATATATAGATATACACATCTATTGGATGATTGAATCAGTGCATAGTCTCTTTGGCAAATGAAAGCACTGCAGACCTAGAGATCATTACTAATTATCTTGATTAGACCAAGACCCAGGGCATCTGTAATCTTAACCTTAGTTACAACACTATTATTAGGTAGATGGGCTCATGTCATTTGGGTCCCTATTCAGTGCCCTTACATGCAGGCACCAACATACATGTCTGTTTTTATCCTCAAATAACTGAAGATAAGATGTTTTAATGTTTTAATTACATGAACACTTCCCCTCCTCCTAAGCAATCACTGAAAAATTGCTTGTAACCATACCATATCTGTTCAGGTAAGGAATAATTAGTGCGTCTTAGCTGGATCTTTCCTCTTTCTTTGTATACTTTCCTACGTGTGACTTGCACAGTCCCAGGTTACACTGTGAGGTGCTCGGCAGTACTCATACATAGCATGCAATATGGCAAGTGCTTTCTAGTTTGTCTGACACACCATCCAGAAAGACTCATTTCTGGTTGAAGAAATGGGCAGGATGTATTTCACACAAGGTGTAAGTAGGGAAGTGGTGGCAGAGAGCACACAGTTCTGACAACCACACATGCCAGGAAGCTACTTTACAACACATTAGGAATTCCAGCAGCTCAGCGAGGTTGCAACTGCAGCAGGCCACTTGAACACTCTTTCTCTTTCCTTGTTTATTCTATTCAAAGTGGCACTGCATCTCTGCAGAATACAAAGTGTGCCCAACAGCCGTTGGGTTTGCTCAGATTTAGATGTGAGCTGAGAGAGCAGTTTCTGTCTGCTTTTGAGTTCTCTGTGAGAGAGGAATACAGTCATTATTTCCAGCAACTTTGAAAGTCGTATTCTGAAAACCTGCAAGATGCCTGTGAGAAAATAATGCCTGTGCACTTAAGACAGAACAAGAGCAAACAAGTCCATGATTTGCTTCTAGAAACCACTGACCAATCCACCATTTACTACAGCCTTGGAGATAAAGTTCTGAAAAGTCACCCCAAACCAGCAAGGATATGAATTTGTAAAGAAATGATTTCAAGCCGGCCTCTCATGTAGATGTAACAAAATCCATTCTGCTTCTTTCCAGATTTGACTACATTCATCAGGCCTTACAAAAATCTACATGTTTTCCTTGGCTGTAGCAAATGACATCTTGAACTGAAAACTCACCACTTGTGTATGGTGAAAGAATTTTGAAACAGTGAATGCCTCTTGATGCATAATAATCACAGTAGGACTGAAATGCTGAACGTTGTAAGAGGTATGAATTGTTGAAGGTTTTAAGAGGAGTGATTAATGAAAGCTTTATTTAAAGCATTAAATTGCCTTCTTTGTTCCCATAGCCATAATTCCCATTTTAGTGTCATGAATATATTTATTCCCAATTCCTTACATAGGCCATGAACTGGCAGTAAGTATTTCAGGCTGTGTGTGTGTGTGTGTGTGCTCATGCGCGTGTGTTGCTAGAGTTGGAACCCAAAGCCTCATGTATCCTAGGCAAGTGCTTTATCACTGAGATACATCCTCAGTTCTAATTTTGCTAGAGCTGTGGTCCCTCTATGTAGCCCAGGCTTGCCTAGACTATGAGATTCTCAGTCCCATCTCTAAGTGTTGGCATTACAAGTCTGAGCCACCACACCCAGCAAATATTTCACTTGTAAATCCTGGAACAGAATCACCCAAACAGGAAATGACAACTACAGTTAAATAAGTCCCTCTCCATGACTTGTCTACATGGTATTCCAATTTAACCAAATTTCATTTCTTTATTGAGGCATCACATACATCATAAGCTTTCTCTAAAGAACAAGTGGAGAGGCTTTATGTTCTGTGCTTGGAAGGCATACATCTTATCATACAGAGGCTACGGTTTCGTTCTTCTTCATTTGCTTTTTCATTATCTAGAAGATATTACCATGGTTCAGCCATACTCTAGGCTGCTCAGAAGTATATTATAAAACTTAAGATGCTGATTTTGCAGAGATGCCCAGTGGTAGTGCTGAGAAGATAAATCTCACAAGGGTTTGTCTGACTCCTAATGATGTCATGACAAGAAAAAGAGAGATCAAGTTATTTCACAGCCCTGGGCCCCCAGACAACACAAGTACAATTGATGTCTAACAAGAAACAAACAGGAACGTTACCGGATTAAGACAGGAAAATCAGAATTGTGGGAAAATCAAAACGTTGACATTTAATTGGTATAAGAGTCTTTAGTGCTCACTCTCCTTTGCTCACTGCAGCCACTCAGCGCCAGGACCTGCTGGGACCTCCACTTCACAGCCAGTGAAACTGGGACTCAAAGAGGTGATGTCACCTTGTCATGGCCACTCACCTGGGAGGAGGCAAGGGTGCAATTAGAACTCAGATGTGAGTACAGAGTAGTTCTAAGTTCTTCCTTTGCACAGGTCCAATTTTGTTGCTATGGTTTCAGAGATTCCAAGCAGATAGTCTCAGACAACAGCCAGTGCTACCCTGGGTCTCTGTGTCAGCAGAGTGTGGAGCGGTATCAGCAAGAGGACCTCCAGGAAATGTAGGATGAGAAGGTTTAATTTCCCACCATCTGGGACACGTCACCCAATTCTCCCTTCTTTCAAGAATATTTTTACTAGCCTTCCTCTTCGTAAGAACATGCACAAATTGAACTCCTCTGGACAAAATAAAAACTCATATTTTTATATTCATGACTTGATATAAACATTTTCAGTCTGCCTCAAAAGTGATTGAGCTACATCACTCGAAATACATTTTCAAATCATTTTGTTTTACATTCTGTATTTGCTTGCATGAGTATATGTGGTTTGCAAGCCATCGTGTAGGCACTGGGAACTGAATTAGAGTCCTCTGTGAGAGCAACTCTTCCCTGACTAGTGTCTCTCCAGTCACCATTTCATATTTTCATGATTAATTATTTAGTACTATTATGTTTTTATTTCAATCTATATTTTCTCTCTTGTTTTTAGTCATTTCTCTTTCTATTGTTCTTTAACTCCTTCCTTTCTTAAAAATTAATTATTAATTAATTAATTTTGGGATTCATCTTGATTAGCCCAGGCTGCTTAAATGGCCCATGTGGTTGAGGATAACTTTGAACATCTGATCATAGAGCTTCTGAGAGCTGGAATTATAGGTATGCACCACTTGTGCCTGATTGGCAGGCACAGTTGCTGAACATGTAGCCCATGACTTGTTGCATGCAGAACAAACTCTCTATCAATAGAACTATATCTCCAGCTAGCTTGTGCTTTCTGTTCTGTGTACACTTTTTGTAAGGTTATTTTTGTTGAGGTTTGGTCTGTTGCTATGTATTGTAATGCTAAGTTCTGTACCTGAAGGTCTGGGTGTATCACACTTACCAGCTTTTGTCAGTGGTCAGAGTTGCATTTATTTGTAAGCCAGTCAGGGCTAAGTTTAAAATAGTTGTACTATAATATTTATTTATTTACTTGCTTATTTATTGATTTACTTGCTTATTTTTTATTTACGTGTGTGTGTGTGTGTGTGTGTGTGTTTCTTACAAAGGGCAGAAGAGGACATTAGATCCCCAGGAACTAGAATTATATTATACACAGCTATGATATACCCAACATGGGTGCTTGGAACCAAATTCATATCTTCTGGAAGAGCAGTATATACACTCTCACCTATTGAGCTACAACTATCACCTCATCTGTGTATGAACGGTGTGACATCTCTGTTTCAGAAAAATGATTAATATGTATTTGCTCTACAGGCCTCTGTGTGTATGTGTCTCTGTGTGTGTGTGCTTGTGTCTTTGTGTGTGAATATGTGTGTGTCTCCACAAAAAATACCTGATCCCTTTGCTAGTCAGCCTTGAGTTCTTGAACTACAGCCAATGCAAAGAAATAGAAATATTGCTGGCATTCATTTCAATCAGAGCCAGCCAAAACAAGCAGGCATGCTGAGTGCTGTTTTCTGTCCCTGACTCCAAGAGCAGCCTGTCATCAGATTCTAGCCCAGCCTCACCCTCTTTGGAACAAGGGCCATTTCTCTCTTTTGTAAGCTCTAGGGCCCTAAATCTGACTTCCTTGGAGGGGAGGACAGCTTTTGTCTGCCAAGGGTAACAGAGGCCCCTACATCTGTCGTGCTGATCCATTCAGTCCTCTGGCCAGATCTAGAATACTGATCCATTATACTGACCTGCAGACACTAACATTAGTGTGTGCATGCCCAGAGCCAAAGGCTGGAAACCAAATCTATAGCACGGAGCTAAACGAGCTGGCCAAAATGAAGCAGGACTTATTCTATTAGAGAGAATATTCCGTTTGCTCCAAGAACGAGAACTCTATTGAGATCAGTTAATTCAATTCTGCTCATCTTATCAGATTTATTTTTAATGAAACTGAACAATAGTTTCATTTGTTATGTTATTAGTTTTCCCAGTAGAAGCCACGAGACTTCAGCACAGAAAGCAAAGCAGACAAGCTTCGCCAATGTCTCTGGCTTATCAGTGATGCGTGCCAGTTTGGATATTACACAGTGAAATACTTCTTTCCTCCTTGGGGTCCCCTTTCTTGCTTTGGGGACTTGGAGCCATGAGGCCATCTCGCCTCTCATGTTGCCTCCCTGGGCTCTGTCTAATCTTGTTATTCCCTTGTTAATCACTCTTCCAGGGCTCCTTACCGCCTCATTTCCACGAGTTGCTAGCTGAGTGATTTGGGCAAAATGCTTAACCTCACTAAGCCTTTGTTTATGTTTGTAACATTTGGAAAGTGATGATAGTACAAAACTTTTGGTACTATTTTTGTAAGAGTGTACCACATCTTCTAAGTGTGTCATTTTGTCCTATGTGGTACATAATAGGTGTACAGGAAGTATTGTCAATTTTAATTTTTTTCTCCATCCCTTTCATGGTTTCATTGAGCTCTATTTAAGGGCATAATGACTTTCTTTCTTTTCTTTTCATTTTTTTAAACCAGGAATTGGACTTGGGCCTTGTGTATACTAGACTCATAGTCTTCTCCTCTAACCTGAGCAGTTTCCAAGTCTTTTCATCAGGTGTGTGTGTGTGTGTGTGTGTGTGTGTGTGTGTGTGTGTGGTAAATACATGTATGTATACAGGTACCCACACTTAGGTACAGATATACATCTGGAAGGCAGGGGAAGACTACTCTCTCATTTTCTGCTCTAATCCACTGATGCAAGGTCTCTCATCCAAAATGGAGCTTGTCATTTTGACTGTACTGTCTAGACAGCAAACTCCAGCCACCATTTTCTCAATGCCCCTGAGATCACAGTGGGTTTCTGTGATACTGGGCATCTGAACTCATCTTCTCAGGATTGAACAACACTTTACCCACGGAACTGTGTCCTCAGCTTCTGTTTTCTTTATTCTAAGACATGGTCTCACCAAGCTACCTAAGATAGCCTTGTACTCACTACATAACATTAGTGGCTCTTGAAATTTGATCCTCCTGCCTCAGCCTTCCAGGGAGCTAAGATGGATAACGCACCTGCACTACCATTCCCTGTTTATGGCAACGTTGTCACTGTGTATTTCCTGGGCATGTACAAATAAGTATTCAGTAGACACTGAATACTTAGCAAGGCATATTGCTATGGTCCAAATCTATTTCCATTTTTGGTCATACTTTGTTGTGTTTTATCTCTGACACCTCTTATTCTTCCAGGATATGTATAAGTATCTCTTCCCTCAAACCCTCTTCTCATTGCAGACTCAGAGGACATATCGTGAGAGAGCCAAATATTCACTTCATGATAGATTTAAAAAAAAAATGTTTGACCTAATTTTAAAAATAATATAAAGTATGCCACAATTAGCTCAAATCTCTTATTTAAGAAGACACTAATTGTCTTTGATTGTGTTCTCCAGAAGGAGAGCTTTGTATTCCTAGCTAGTGATTTGCATTGTGAAGGAACTCAGGAGAAACAATGAATGAAGGCAGGGCAGGCAAACATGACAAAGAAATAAGTGAGAAAGAGGCATCCTGTCCTGGCTACCCTAGCCTTAACCTATGGAACTTTCTAGAAGGTTGATTGCACCACTGAGGTTTTCCAACTGTGCTTATTTGCTTATTTATTTGTCTATCTATCTATCTATCTATCTATCTATCTATCTATCTATCTGTCATCTAGCTATCTACTTATTTTGGGTCACAGCTGTGGCAATATATATATATATATACACATATATGTGCATATATATATATATATATATATATATATATATATATGAGAGAAGTAACTTCAAAAAAGGAAAGATTTCTTTGGGCTCCTAGTTTCATGGCATATAGTCTACCATGGCAGGGGTCTGGGTCTGAGGTGGCTGCTTTGACTTGGGACATAGTAGAGGAAGTTTCCAATGTTCTCTTTCATGCTCATCAGGGGGGAAAGCAGAGACTTTGAGCTAGAACCAGAAGCAGTATAACATAAGGTCTATCCACAGAAACACACATCTGCTGACTAGGTCCTGAAAACTCCCAAAACATTCCTGGCAGGTTGAGTCCAAGATTAAATACAGAAGCCTGTTGGGGACATTCTTTATTCAATCTTCATGAGGGAAGGGGCTAGGCTGACAATACAGTCATATAATTTGGTCACTGGTTAGAATTACCGTGGCGGGTGATATGCATAAGCTTTTAAAAGCTTAAGGTCTTCCTGGAAATTGGTAATGGAATGGAGAGCCTTGTGTATGCTCAGCAAGGTGTCTATTACTGAGATATATGCCCAAGTCCAAAGTCTTCTGTGGATTCTTAGTAGAGAGCAGCTAACTTCTGCAGTTCCTGGGCAAGGACTGCTGGGCTGGGAGAGAAATGGGATCAGGACTTCCAAGCATCCATGCTCCAGTAGCCAAGGAAGACGCTGAGCTTGCCATCTCTAGGGGGAGCTTGGTTTCTAGCACCTTACAACTTCCCAGAAACACTCATGGCTATGGGCTCGGTGCCAAGTGCTGCCTGGAAACATCTTGGTGACATTTCAGAATTGAATCCTTTATTATTTCTTTGAGGTTGAAAAAATAATAGGTTGGGAAGAGTTTGGGCAGTACAGTTCTGATACTTTCTCCCCACCCCCACTTCCATTTTGAACGTGTTTAATTGGAGTGTTGTGTAATTAATTGCATGTCTATTGCAATATGGTGTTTACTTACAAAGCACTGTGGGCCATGTCAGTGATTAGCCGCTTTCTCTGACGTCTGTCGGAGTGCTAATTACAAGCAAACATGGTACACTCTCGCTGACAAAGACACAGGCAGCATGGCAGAGCTGCTTCTCAGCACACCCCTTTTGCCTGGATGATGAGCCCGGTTGGCTTTGCTGGAAATGCTGATCCAGCAGCTTAAAGAGGAGTTGCCAAGAATCAACAATGGCCCAAGTTTCTAACAATGGTCCAATGATATTGACATCTCAGGAGCAATCCCTACCCCGCCCCCACACACAATGTGTTACTGGCCCCAGAGATTGGAAAGAACCAGACAACCTGTGTCTAATAAATCACAGCCCTGGAAACTCCTTGCTTGCAACAGTCTCTGCCAAGCAATTATGCAGCGAAATGTTCTAATTGTCCTCCGATTTTAATGTTAATACCCATTTCCATAATTCCTCTGGATCTTTATGACACTGTTTGACACTTGCCAATGAAGCAAATGAACTCAAAGGAACATGCACAGATGGCTTGCGCTCTGCATTAAACCTGCACACTTGGATGTGCTCTGTTTTCGTTTTGGTTTGGGTAGCCATTCTCAGAGAGGCCAACCTGGAGTGCCTGCCTCTTTTAAATGTGGCCACCTCAAAACTAGCCCTTCTTTCTTAGTTGGGGTGAGGACACAGGGGTCATAGCAGAGTGTATTTTGCTGGGTCAGATGGAGTTCTCAGTTCGGTTTCTACTTCACTAGGTTCCTGGACCAGACGTCCTGCTATAGACAGATGATGGCTGCCATCCCTGTATTTCTGCTTGTGAACTTGCAAATCTGGGAAGTCCCACACTGTGTCCTTATCCTTTGAATCTCTGACACTCTGAAATGGGCAAACATTGAGCAAAACTATTGAATGATTTTCCTAGCCATTCTATAAGCTTAGTGTATAGTGACTATCTGTAAATGAAATCCTAAGAGTTTAAGTGGTTACCAATGCTTTTACATTTGTCTTGTTCTTGCTTTTGTTTCATTTTCTCCCCAAAGCAGTTTAACAGGGTGAACCATTTTAAGCTAAAACAGTATGGCCTGTTTGTCTTCAATGTTTACTTTCCCTCAATGGCAGATGGACACACAAGCACAGTGGATAAGTGGCAACAACTGCCAGAAGAACCAACCAGTTCATCTCTTTCCTCTCCTCTCCTCTCCTGCTGACTCCATGTAGGTCAGCCTAGGACTCAGCAGGCCAGGACTTCCTGCTCTCACTCTCCACAGACACAGGTGAGTTCCTCAGAGTCACTGAGTCCTCTTGGTCAAGAAGACATTGTACCAAGGAAATGTCAGGCTAGATCCCAAAGAGGGACTCAACCGCAGTGGCCTGGGTCATGTCCCTGAGACTCCCCCACACACTGTGGCATGTATGTGAAGCACACACACACACACACACACACACACACACACACACACACACACTAATCCTAGTGTTTTCAATAGCCATGTGCATCCACAGCTACTATTATCTGAAATTCACCAAAGAGATGCCTGAGACTTGATGTTTTCCCTACAACAAGGTGGGGGGACTAGTAAATGAACGTAGTTCTCTCTAGCTCCAAAGCTCATGTTTGCAAACATGCATACTCCCTCTTAGTGTAAATATGTAGGAAGATATAGTTAGATTCTGGAAATGATTAAGAGATGAGGAATCTATAAGTGTGAGAAAGATTAGAGGTGCAGTGTGTTGGGGTGATCCTGCAGACTAGGATATCATGAATGGACATGTGACACCAGGATAGTATACCTGGGATAGCTTCTGGCAACCATGTAGGCCATAGCCCTACTAGAGAAGGTAAAAAGGAGAGGGATTTAGAGAATGATACTTGTGATGCATGGTGTACTTGGTGGCTCTGAGCAGCTCACGATGTGTGTTTACTCACACAGTCCTTAGAGCAATCCACTTGTCCAACGGCATGCACCTTGGAAATGGTGATGGGCAACCTAGAGTCCAATGCTTCCCTGCCTCGAGTCTCCTCTGAGGTTTCTATTCATTACACAGCAAGGAAGTAACCAGTGTTATTACTGAGAACAATCATCACTGGTCAACCTTAGGTTGGAAAAGAGGCCAAGAAGAGACAAAAGAAGTAATGACTAGTGACCTTTGTGCTGGCTTCTATAGTTTATTAAACTCATATCAGGAGTGCCTGACCTAGATATTGAGTGCTGTTGTTGGTGCACCAAGAATCCACTAGAACATTCATTTTGTCTTTTTTAAAGGGAATGTGAGGGCAAGAGACAGATTCATTTCCACAGTCCAAAGCTAAAACTAAAATATAAAGCTTATATTCATGCCAGTAGCAGTCCCTTAATGTGCCTCTAGACCCCAAGATACAGATGGATCATGATGCTTTTATTTGCAGAAGTGTTTGACTCAACTGTGAAGAGAACAGTCTATTCAGTCCTAGTTAAAGTCATAGTAACTAGCAATCCAAAAGGCATTTGGTTCTGTGCAGAAAGATGTTCAGTAATTTACATGCCTCCATTATTATGAGACTTATGTGTGTGGAGTGGGGGAGGGGGTTATTGTATCTACACCACATTCCTTTTGGCAAGTAATACATTTAATTAATCTACATGGATTTCTAGTACAACACAGTTGATTAGCATAGTAGACAGTGCCTTTTTAATATAACAAATCTACTGAGAAATATCCTTCGTTAATGACTTGCATCATTTGGGGAAAGCCTGTCTTATAATGGATTCGTGCAAACAGTGCTTCAGTTTTTGTGCGCATGCTCAGAAGCAGTGGGAAGTGAAATGGAGTCTTTAATTTTCTGGAATCCCTTTCCCAGACTCCTATATGTTCTTTTCCCATGCAGTTGCTGGAGTTCTATGGGAATGGTTGCAAAGTGGGGCAGGGCTTTCACTAGGATGGTACGTCTTGTCTGCCTGAGGAGCTTTCGCATAGTCTCTAGAAGCAAACCTCTAGGCATCTCTGTGTGGGAGTGTCTAGACCAGGTCAGTCTAGCTAAGCATACCTACCCTTAGTTGACAGCACCACACTGTGAGTTGAGCTCCTAGATTAAATGCAAAGGAAAGAAGCAAGCTGAGCACCAGCATTTGTTGCTCTTGCCTTGCTTTTTGTAGTGGCAGGGCAGTCATCTGCCCCTGTGTTTCTGCTCACTTGATTTTCTTGCCACGATGATGATGTGTGTCTTCGAACTGTGAGCCAGCACAAACCCCTCCTTTCTAAGTTGCTTTCATCAGGTATTTGAAATGACTAAAGCGATCACACGCTCTTATAAACCTTTAATGAAAGTGTGTTGTAGGTCATTTGAAGACAGTGTGTTTATATAATGAGTGGTTCATATAATGAATGAATTTGTGATCCTTTAGGAAACATGGGTGCAAATTAAGCTTGCCACATTCTGCAGAAGAATATATGGATAAGTGAGTTTCTACTCTGATTACACATTTGCACAGAATGACTCTACTAGGTACAGGGTGTGTGTGTGTGTGTGTGTGTGTGTGTGTGTCTGTGTGTGTGTGTAAATAAAATTTTACCACATAACCTTGCCTGTTTTACAACTTGCTATATGTAAACTATAAAGGCCCTGAACTCATAAAAATATGCCTGGTTCTGATTTCTGAGCATGGGCATTAAAGGTGTGTAATTTGTTTATTTTTTATCTATAATTTAATTTAAATTATTTAATTTAATTTTGAGAACTCCATACATGGATACAATGAAATATAAGCATATCTGCTCCCAATTTCTACCCTCTAACTCCCTTTATCCACCTCTAACATGTGATATGTCCATATCCTCCTTCTACAACTTCATTATTTTCTCTCTCTCTCTCTCTCTCTCTCACTTTTCTTTCTTTTCTCCCTCCTTCCTCACTCCATCCTTCCCTTCCTCTTTTCTCTTCTTCTTCCTCACCCTTCTCCTCCTGCTTCTGCATAACCCACAAGTACTATTAGTAAGTGCCATCCAGTAAGTGCTATTAGTAAATGCACAGGTATGGCACCACCCATTGAAGCATGAGAAACCTATCAGTAACCACACCCTCCAAAAGGAATATTCTGCCTCCCCCCCCCAAGTAGCTATCACTTTCCAGTAGCTCCTCGGTTGGGGACGGGGAATTAAAGTCCCCTGCAATATCTGTGCTGGAATTTTAGCTGGCTTGATCTTATGCCAGTCAGACATAGTTTCAGGAAATGCTTGGCAAATGTATATAAAGATTGATATACAACTTATATCTAAGAAACTGCTCATCCCCAAATGTAACTAACCCACACACCTATGTAAATACTTGCCTAAGATCTTAAATTAGCCTCTGTCTTACCAGAAAGGGCCCTCATTTACTAGACTACTCAATCTCGAAAGAGAGCATTAACCTGGTCTCCATCACCACCACCGGCTTATTTTTCTTGTTTTAACATTTAAGCTGAATAGCATTCCATTGTGTATATGTATCACATATTGATACATACACAAGTGAATAATGTATTCATTTTCCATTTGTCTGCTGAAGAACATTTACTTTGTTTCCATTTCATAGCTATTGGGAATAGATCAGCAATGAAATAGCACCAAATCTTCAAATGTGAGTATGTAATCTGGTATAACTGAAAAACCCAGGAAAGTCAAAGGGGGCTCTTATAGGGCGCTCAATAGATGTTGGATGAACAACAGAAGAGTACAAGTGATCCGGAAGGACTGGGAAATTAGGGAGATTCTCAACTCTAGACAAAAAAATGCAGAAGGAAAGAGCAGGGTAAAATAACACAAGAGACATCTGAAAATGTCATAAGGAGACATACTATTAATTTTCTACATAAAAATACCCAGAATACAAGTAAATCAGTGTATAAGTGTACATAGAGTAGTTAAAAGAAAAGTTCCCATCTGGGTGGACAATGATTTGCCCTGTTTTGAGCTGTTGGTCAGAGTTGCCCAAGAAAGTTCAAAACCATTATAGGCTATTGTCATTGTCCTTTGTTGTACAGGTATATGCTGATGACAGCATGTACTTCAGACACAGGGTCCAAAGTCGTCTGAGCAGGATCTGACTGGAAAAACTCTTCCCTGAGAACATGTTATATGAAGGTGTCATCCAGCCTCTCAGAGGAAGGGAGCAGCCAGCTGTCCTACCTAACTATGATGCCTGTGAACCAAACAGTGATGACGATGGCATGCTAACCCTAAGGGTATATTCTATGACATGCATATCTTGACAAATGTGTCTCTAATTGAACTTTATATCTGCCCAATAAGGAAAATCATATTCAGTACTAGAAACCTAGCTATCTATGAGGGTAATTGGAATCATCATCCCTAACTAAATGTAAATATTTGACTTTACACTCATAAATTAGTTTAAGATTAGAAGAGCCAGTGGAATAGGGAAATTACTTTGCTGCAAAATAATGTTTCCTAGAACCCATGAAGTTTCAGCAATGTTTTAGTTAGGTTTTTACTGGTGTGAACAGATAGTATGATCAAGACATCTCTTATAAGGACAATATTTAATTGGGACTAGCTTACTGGGTCAGAGATTCAGTCCATTATCATCAAGGCTGGAGCATGGCAGCATCCAGGCAGGCATGGTACAGGAAATGATGAGAGGTCTATATCTTCATCTGAAGGCTGCTAGGAGATGACTGACTTCCAGGCATCTAGGATGAGGATCTTAAAGCCAATGCCCACAGTGACACACCTACGCCAATAAGGCCACATCTACTCCAACAATGCCACACCTCCTAATAGTACCACTTCCTAGGCCAAGCATGTACAAACCATCAACACCAACATGGCTGCCAAACTTGAGCTGAGCAAGGACCACACAGATAGACATGCTAATATGAGCATGGGAAAGTCAGAGACCTCAATCCTAGACAAAGAACTACAGACAACAAGGAATCCCGAGGGCTGAAGAGACAGTCTTTCCAAGGGAAAAGCAAACTAATTAGCTGTCTAATACCAAATGGTCAGACTTGAAAATGTGGACATGCATGTAACATTATATAGACATCCCATCTTCTTGTTGTTGTCTACAAGAAGGTCATTTCACCTTTAAGAATAGGTCCCATATTAGAGTGAATGGACAGAAAAGGTATTTTCAGGAAATGTGACTAGGGAACAAATAGGCACCATCATCCTAAAATCTGGAAAAATAAATTTCAAATTAAAATTAATCAGAAGAGATAAAGGACACTTTATCCTGATCAAAGAGGAACAGTTAACCAAGAGACATCATGTTCCTAAGGATATTTATACCAAACTCTGGTACCCCCAAATTTCATAAGATGTGAACAACTAGACTTTAAGACATAGATTAGCACTACTCAGAAGTACTAAGTGGTTTCAATACTGCACCTTATCCATTCAACAGATATCTGGATAAAATAGACAGAGAAAGATCTGATGGCCATTTTTATCATATAGGTTAATATCAATGAAACTGGTATCATTGCCCTATGTTGTATACTGAATCCTGTGCATGCCTTAGATTGTATGTGTTGAAGCTTCAAGCCCTGCTGCAGGTTGATGGTATTTGGATTAGGACTTTGAGAATGTTAGATTTAAACAAGATCATGACGGGATGGGGTTGACGCTTTTATAAAGAGGTACAAATGAAGTTCTCTTTCTTCCATTTTTTCTTATTGCTTCCTTCTTTCTCACACACATACTTTGTCTTATTTATGCAATGCTAAAATAAAATATCTTTAAGCAATTTTAGGCAATTTATAGAATTTGTGCTCCCATGAGTTTTGGCTCATTCTCTATAGTCTGTATTACATGCAATTCCCTGGTTGTTGCTGTTGATGATGTTGTTGTTGTTTGTTTTCTTTTTTATTCACTTTACATCCTGATCACTGCTCCCCTTTCCAGTCACCCCTCCCCTTCTTCGCTGAGAGAGTGGTGGCCTCCTTGGGTATCCATGCCCTGACACTCCCTTTCCCACTGAGACCAGATAAGGCAACCCAACTAGAAGAACATATTCCATAGATAGGCAACAGATTTTGGGATAGGCCTCACCACTCCAGTTGTTTGGAAGCGTACATGAGGCTCAAGATGAGCATATATAGAAGATGTGCAGGTGGCCAAGGCCCAGCCCATGCATATTTTTTCTTTTTCTTTTCTTTTCTCTTCTTTTCTTTTCTTTTTTTCATTTTTGGAGACAGGGTTTCTCTGTATAGCCCAGGCTGTCCTGGAACTCACTCTGTAGACTAGGCTGACCTCAAACTCAGAAATCCACCTGCCTCTGTCTCTCAAGTGCTGGGATTAAAGGAGTGCACTACCACTGCTGGGCCCATGCATGCTCTTTGCTTGGTGGTTCAGTCTCTGAGATCCCCCAACAGAGTCCAGGATGCTAGACTCTGTTGGCCTTCCTGTGGAGTTTCTATCCACTTCAGAGCCCTTAATTCTTCCCCACCTCTTTCTTAAGAGTCTCTAAACTCCATTCATTGTTGAGCTGTGGGTCACTGTATTCCTCTGAGTCAGCTGTTAGGTGGAGTCTCTCAGAGGACAGCCATGATAGATCCTTGTCTGCAAGTATAACAGAATATCATTAATATCAAGGATTGGTATTAATCCTTGGTGCTTGCCCATGGGATAGATCTCTAGTTTGGCCAGTTACTGCTAGGCTATTCCCTTAGTCTCTGCTCCATCCCCTGTTCCTGCATTTCTTGTAGACAAGATAAATTTTGGGTCAAAAGTTTTGTGGGTGAGTTGATGTACCCATTGCTCCACTGGGGTTCTTGCCTTGCTAGAAGAGGTAACCTCTTAATTTTCCATATCCCCAATGTTGACATTCATAGCTATGGTTACCCCCATTGATTTTGGGCGTCTCCCCTATCCCAGGTCTCTGCCATATCCTTGATATGCTCCCCACATCCCACTCCACCAGTTTCAGTTTTTCACTCATCTCCATGGCCATCTGCCATCTTTACTGTCCCTTCCCTTGCCTGATACTGAACACTCTCATCTCCTCTCCCACTGTATTCCCTTCTTCTGCCTCTTATAACTATTTTACTTCCTCTTCTATATAATATTCAACCATCCTTGCTTGGATTGATGATGATGATGATTTTTTAATAATGGTAATCACAGTTCATCTCCTTCATCATTTAGGCTAACTTATCCTCCATTGACAGTAATTGATAATGGTAAGCAGAGTGTCAGGGGTTAAGCAACTCAGTAATTTCCAGGTCCAGGCAGATGGTTCAGTGGTTAAGAATACTTGCTGCTCTTCCTGAGGACCCATGTTCGATTCCTATATTGGGAGGCTTTTAACTGTCTTATACTTCAGTTCCAGGGGATCCAACACTTTTGCTCCTGGAGGTTCCTACATGCATGTTGTACTTCTAAACTGGGGAAGGTACACACAATTGACCATAAATCAATCATCTTTCTAAAACCAAACCAAAACAAAATTGTCATGACTTTCCTAATGCTATGCCTGATTTTCTTCATAATCTTGAGCCTTAATATACTTTAACTGAGCCGCTTGGTGTTTCAAACATTCCCTTTCCAAGATCTATGGAGAAATGTGCTCAGATGGATTTCAGGTAAAACATGTTTAGCAATTCTGGGCATTCTCAACAGAAGCCAGGGTAGAACATCAGCCCACAGAACAAGAGAAAAACCATAAGACAAGTAAACTGTAGAGGAGAGGGGCAGTGGGACATCGGAGCTTAGAAGGTAGGACCTTTCAGTTTAGAGGGGTGGGGCCTCTGAGTTTAGGGGAGAGAGGCCTCTGATCTTAGAGGAGTGGGACCTTTGAGTTTAGATGGATGGGGCCTCTGAGTTTAGAGGAGAGGGGTCTCTGAAGGAGTCCCTGAATTTAGCAGATTAGTGAAAGTACTAGTTAGAATCGGAGGTGGTATCCCAGGAGGCTATTTCTGTTGTCCCAATCTACACAGTGCTGCTACATGCCCTAGGAACTCTGTGGCTCAGTAAAGGTCATGGAGCAGCATGCAGCTGGACATGGGGTAGCATGCAGCTGGACAGAGGTAGCATGGAGATGGACACGGGCAGCATGAACTTTTATGATGTTTTCAGCCAAGCAGAGGAACTGAAAAATATATCACCCAGTTTTTCAAGAGAGTGCTCAACTGTAGGCATTTGAAACATGCAATGGGGATCCCATATTCTCCAGTTGTGTAGTGTTGATATCTGGCCCCAAACCACAACCAGCCTTCAGCTTACCTCAGATCCTCCGGTCCTCAAGAAGAGAGGTGGATTGCATTGCACAAGCTTTTGAAGTGCCTTCAGGGTTTCAACCAAGCCCATTCTTTGTCCTCCAGCAATGTTTGTCATCACTAGTCTAGGACTTTTCTTCATTTCCCTCACTATTTTTCCCATTACATTTGGAAATTTGCCAGTAGAAAACTTTTGTCCCTGTGGAGATCCAGGCCAAGGAGTGAGTAAAGAAGCCACACATATAAAATGAGATAGATGACAACTCCAGGCTCCCCCACCTGCTTCTCATTTCAAAGACAGATAAAGCCAGAGGCTCCTGGAAGCCCCACCCCCACCACAGCTGTAGAAACATATCTGGCCCCCAGGTATGGGTGAAGCGTCATGCTCAGTACGTTATAATGCATAGCTTCAGCATTCTGTTTTATCTTTGGCAATATAGGTTTGAGGAGAAGAGAGGGGACATCTCAAGGTCACCCAAAGATGCAGGAAAAGAAGCAACTGGGATTTGGTACTTGACCAAAGACATCCTAATAACAATCCCCAAGATCACCCACTGGGTAGTAAACCACAGCAGGCATTTGCAGGCAATAGGTCTAGGATTCCTGCTAGGACATTTGCATAGTGTTGTTATTTTCCTTCCTATTTATCTGCTATGGGATGGGAAGGGATGTTATCTCTTGGTAGGCTTGCCATCCAGGATAACAAATGCAAGGGGCTCTGAATCCTGCTTGTCCTGAAAGAGAAAGAAGAAACAATTGGAAAAGCTTAAACTCATGCAAGTTGTTTTCCTCCAAGGGGCATCTTGGTCCACTCCCTTCCAGGGACGACTTATGACCATAGGGTCCTGTTTCTAAAATCATACATTGAGATGCCAATGGGGACTTAGAGGTTTGTGTGGTAATGCCATGACAGTAGGGTAGAACTTGCTGAGGTGTGCTTTCCATATAGCACTCTGACAGCATACTTTGAATAGGAGAGGAGATACATTAGTGGGTAAAGTTGAGGATCAGAGTTTGAATCCCAGATGCTGGTTTAAAAACCAGGCCTTTGAGTTTGTTTATGTAGTGGATTGTATTGATGGATTTCCGTATATTGAACCAACCCTGCATTCCCGGGATAAAGCCTACTTGATCATGGTGGATGATCGTTTTGATGTGTTCTTGGATTCAGTTGGCAAGAATTTTATTGAGTATTTTTGCATCAATGTTCATAAGGGAAATTGGTCTGAAGTTCTCTTTCTTTGTTGGATCTTTGTGTGGCTTTGGTATCAGCGTAATTGTGGCTTCGTAGAAGGAATTGGGTAGTGTTCCTTCTGTTTCTATTTTGTGGAATAGTTTGAAGAGTATTGGTGTTAACTCTTCTTTGAAGGTCTGGTAGATTTCTGCACTGAAACCATCTGGTCCTGTGCTTTTTTTGTTTGGAAGACTTTCTATGACTCCTTCTATTTCTTTAGGCTTTATGGGACTGTTTAGATGGTCTAGTTGGTCCTGATTTAATTTTGGTATTTGGTATCTGTCAAGGAAATTGTCCAACAAACTCAAAGAACAAAACCACATGGTCATTTCATTGGATGCTGAAAAAGCATTTGACAAAATTCAGCATCCTTTCATGCTTAAAGTCTTGGAGAGAACAGGAATTCAAGGCCCATACCTAAACATAGTAAAAGCAATATACAGCAAACCGGTAGCCAGCATCAAACTAAATGGAGAGAAACTTGAAGCAATCCCACTGAAATCAGGGACCAGACAAGGCTGCCCCCTTTCTCCTTATCTTTTCAATATTGTACTTGAGGTACTAGCTCGGGCAATTCGACAACATAAGGAGGTCAAAGGGATACAAATTGGAAAGGAGGAAGTCAAACTATCATTATTTGCAGACGACATGATAGTCTACCTAAGTGACCCAAAAAACTCCACTAGAGAGCTCCTACAGCTGATAAACAACTTCAGCAAAGTGGCAGGTTATAAAATCAATTCAAGCAAATCAGTGGCCTTCCTATACTCAAAGGATAAGCAGGCTGAGAAAGAAATTAGGGAAATGACCCCCTTCACAATAGCCACAAACAATATAAAGTATCTTGGGGTGACTCTTACCAAACATGTGAAAGATCTGTATGACAAGAACTTCAAGACTCTGAAGAAGGAAATGGAAGAAGACCTCAAAAAATGGGAAAACCTCCCATGCTCATGGATCAGTAGAATCAATATAGTTAAAATGGCCATTTTGCCAAAAGCAATATACAGATTCAATGCAATACCCATCAAAATCCCAACTCAATTCTTCACAGAGTTAGAAAGAGCAATTATCAAATTCATCTGGAAAAACAAAAAACCCAGGATAGCTAAAACTATTCTCAGCAACAAAAGAAAATCTGGGAGAATCAGTATCCCTGACCTCAAGCAATACTACAGAGCAATAGTGTTAAAAACTGCATGGTATTGGTACAGTGACAGGCAGGAAGATCAATGGAACAGGATTGAAGATCCAGAAATGAACCCACACACCTATGGCCACTTGATCCTCTACAAAGAGGCTGAAAACATCCAATGGAAAAAAGATAGCCTTTTTAACAAATGGTGCTGGTTCAACTGGAGGTCAGCATGCAGAAGAATGGGAATTGATCCATCCTTGTCTCCTTGTACTAAGCTCAACTCCAAATGGATCAAGGACCTCCACATAAAGCCAGACACTCTGAAGCTAATAGAAAAGAAACTGGGGAAGACCCTTGAGGACATCAGTACAGGGAGAAAGTTTCTGAACAGAACACCAATTCTCTAAGAGCAAGAATTGACAAATGGGACCTCATAAGGTTACAGAGTTTCTGTAAGGCAAAGGACACCATCAAGAAGACAGATCGGCAACCAACAAATTGGGAAAAGATCTTCACCAATCCTACATCAGATAGAGGGCTAATATCCAATATATATAAAGAACTCAAGAAGTTAGACTCCAGAAAACCAAACAACCCTATTAAAAAATGGGGTAGAGAGTTAAACAAAGAATTCTCACCTGAAGAACTTCGGATGGCGGAGAAGCATCTTAAAAAATGCTCAACTTCATTAGTCATTAGGGAAATGCAAATCAAAACAACACTAAGATTTCATCTTACACCAGTCAGAATGGCTAAGATTAAAAATTCAGGAGACAGCAGGTGTTGGAGAGGGTGTGGAGAAAGAGGAACACTTGTCCACTGCTGGTGGGGTTGCAAATTGGTATAACCACTCTGGAAAGCAGTCTGGAGGTTCCTCCGAAAACTGGGCACCTCACTTCCAGAAGATCCTGCTATACCACTCCTGGGCATATACCCAGAGGATTCCCCACCATGTAATAAGGATACATGCTCTACTATGTTCATAGCAGCCCTATTTATAATTGCCAGATGCTGGAAAGAACCCAGGTATCCCTCAACAGAAGAGTGGATACAAAAAATGTGGTATATCTAGACAATGGAGTACTATTCAGCCATAAGAAACAACGAATTCATGAAATTCTTAGGCAAATGGATGGAGCTAGAGAACATCATACTAAGTGAGGTAACCCAGACTCAAAAGGTGAATCATGGTATGCACTCACTAATAAGTGGTTATTAACCTAGAAAACTGGAATACCCAAAACATAATCCACACATCAAATGAGATACAAGAAGAAAGGCCCTGGTTCTGGAAAGACTCAGTGAAACAGTATTCGACAAAACCAGAACGGGGAACTGGGAAGGGGTGGGAGGGAGGACAGGGGAAGAGAAGGGGGCTTACGGGACTTTCGGGGAGTGGGGGGGCTAGAAAAGGGGAAATCATTTGAAATGTAAATAAATTATATCGAATAAAAAAAATTAAAAAAAAAAACAAAACCAGGCCTTGGGTTAGTAATCCCAGCATAGAGATCTATAGGCTGTTAGGATATAGTCAAAGCCTAGAAGCTCCAGGTTTGGTCAAGAACTGTCTCTTAAATGATAAGATGGAAACTGCCTAGGAAGATCTTTAACCTGAATTTCAGGCCTCCAAGTGGACACATGCATCAGCACATAAACATACTCATACATATACATACACATACTCATATAGATGCATGTACACACATACACTTCCATATCTACACAAATGAATGAGCCAAAGGATTATCTACCCTTGTATTTCTGTAGAAGTGAGGAAATTAATGACAACAGATTTTATGTAACTTCCCTAACTTTGTCCACATAGGAACTGGAAGAGATGAGTGCTAATATCTTATTTTCCAGACTTCTCAGCCTGGAACCGCTGGGTGTACTTGTTGGATTCCAGTTGAACCTGTGTGTCCTGACTAGTTTTATATCAACTTGGCACAAGCTACTCTCATCTGAGATGAGAAACCGTCAATTGAAACGATGCTTCCATAAGATTGGGCTGTAGGCATTTTCGTAATTAGTGATAGATGGGGGAGGGCCCAATCTATTGTGGGTGGGGCCACTCTTGGACATGCAGTCCTGGGTCCTATAAGAAAGCAGGCTAAGCAAGCCATGAAGAGTAAGTCAGTAGGCAGCATCATTCCATGGCCTCTGCATCAATTCCTGCCTCTAGGTTCCTGCTCTGATTTCCTATCCTGACAACTCTCAGTGATGAGCAGTGCTGTGAAAACATAAGCCAAACAGATTCCTCCCATAACTGCATTTGATTGCAATGTTTCATCACAGCAATAGTAACCCTAACTAATACACATGTTGTTCAAGGAAGTCTTTCAAAGACCAGTTCCAGGCAAATATGCTAGGATTTACGTATAAATATGCATACTAAGGCTCTTGTGAACTCTTAGAGAGCTGGTTAGTTATTCATGAGTCTAGGAAGGGAGCACAATGACATTCTTCAAAGACCTTGTTGCTGGGCCCTTCCAGGGAGCACAAACCTTTCCTATAAAGCTTTGAGAATTGTGTAAGGTTCAATGTCACACAGTAGAGTATAACACAGATTAAATAAATCAGAACTGTCTAGAACACAGGGAACATCCACAGTTAACTTGGAACCCCTTAGTTTATATAGATTAACAAGTATGGATTTGTACTGTTGGTAGATCTTCAGCTTTCAGGCATTGGGGTGACATTAGAAGAAGCAGTCCTCAGAGAAATGGGGAGATACATCTGAGTCATATAGACAGTGGAGAGGAGAGAAAGAAAGGGAAGTCAGAGACGCAGCCAACCAACCAATGGCAACACCACACATATCTTTCTTCTTCCTCCTGTTTCCTCTTCCCATTTTCAGTCCCCTCCTTACATCTCCCAACATCCTCTCCCCTTCATGCTTCTCTTTTCTTCCTTGTCCTCCTCCTCCTCTTTCTCTTCTTCTTTTTCCTCCTCCTCCTCCTCCTTCTTCTTTTGAGAGACAAGTGCCTTTGAACTTTGTATGTAGCCAAGGATGACATTAACTCCCAATCCTCATGCCTCTCTACCTTTATGCACTGCACAGGATGCTGAGTACTTCTTGACATAACATGACAGGTCTCATTATGTCATTAACATTATAACTAAATAAAATGACTAGTACCCTTAGTTTGTGACAAGGAAACTGAGGTTCAGAGGAAATGTTCATGTTTTCCTGCAAAGGCAGGTAAAGTTAAGGTGCAAATACCTATTGCTTTGCTTCCAGATCCAGTAGCTCTGTGGCTATTTATAGAATTTTAAATATATAATGTGCTAATCTTGACGTTGTTGTGACAAAATGACTGACAGAAGCAACTTAAAAGAGGGCAAGGTTTCTGTGGAATCCCAGCTGCAGTCTATAATGGCAGAAAGGATAAGACATCTAGTTGGAAAGAAGCATGGAGCTGGCCATAGGCCTATAGCAGACAGAAAGAATCTGGGCTGGGTTAGAACTCTCATCTCTAGTAGCCTACCTCTACCAGTCAGGCCCCACTTCTCAAAATCCCCACAGTTTCCCAAACCAGTGTAAGCAAGTGAGGTTCAAGTATTGAGGCATAGGTGGGGGGAATTTCAGAACCAAACCCTAACACATAATTAACATTAAAACACTGGAAAGGACACAAGTCCATGGGGGCATGGTCTCTCCACATCAAGGAAGGACAGAAGGTATGCATGCACACAAGGTGTTCAGGGGTTCCTTGGAAACACCTCCCTTGTTTCTCTACTTGCTAACCTTATTCAAGGCTATCAGGGCTAAGCTCTTCTGGTACTGTCTCTAACATTGATGTCATATCTTGCTGGCTCGATCCCGTCTAAGCACATTGTTTCTGAATTCTGTGAAAAGCAAAAGAGCAAATAGCTCCCATAATCTGCACAGCCCTGATCACAAGTCCTCCCATAAGTGAAACATAGACCCTCCCCCACTCCAGTCTTCTCTGCCTGACACTCTGCTCCTACTCATTTCTGAGTCCCCAAGAGCAAACAGATTGAGCTAGAGGGCAGAGAGCAGAGTCAGGTCCTGCAGAGCTGGGAGGGAGCTCAGCTGTTTGGTGGATGAGTTCCTGGAACTCACATGTTATACAGAACACTGCTATGAATAATTTACCTCTGCTCACAAAAGATTAAAAAGAAAACAGCAGAGGAACACTCATATGACATGTCACCCTTCCCCTGCTGTCCCATCTCCCTTCATTTCAGAGTACAATGTTCCCACTGGTGAATCCCTCCTGGCTGAAGGAAAGCTAAACAGTTTGCCATTGGATGAGGTCCTGATTTAATGTTTTATTTTTAATATTAAGAAGATGAGTGTTTCTTTCATATCCCAGAAAAGCAATGAGTAAACAAATAAAAAATTCATTAGAGACAGGCTGCTATAGCCCAGATAAAAGTTTGATGTTAGAACTTAGCTTTCAAAGCCTAAACTGCAGTCAGTGGGTCATTAGCTCAGCAGGCATCCAAACCAGAAAAGACCAATCACAGAATGGGCAATATCTACGCTCCTGGTTTCTTCAAGGCTTCAAAAAGTAGCTCCCAGATGGAGAGAGAATGGTTAGTCTGAATGGTCACAGTCATGATTATGTCGAGAAAATTAAATTTCAACGATGCTTTGGAGTCTTTACTTGCTAGTATTTGTTCCTCGATTTTCCCTGCTCTGTCATGTGCCACTTAGGACACATGGAGGAGTGACAAAGTTTTAGGAAGACATGATGTGTTATGGCTGCTCAGCTCATGCAGCGGGGTAGAGTTTTCTCTTTGATCGTGCATTCATGCCTTGGGGCTGGAATATGAGCTTGTGAAAGCAAGTGCATGTTCCACGCACCGGAGGTATGAGACACTCATCTAGTATGCCCTCCTTCCTTCCAACCCCCCTTCCTTCCCTCCATAGCCTCTTCCCCTTCTCTCTTCACCAACTTTAGGTACACTTCCCAACTTCAGAGATATTTCTATACTACTGAGCCAAGTTTCCCCAGGAGAGACCACCTAGGACCAATCAGAACCTTTCTCTGACATGTGTTAGTTTTTTGGTCCAAGCTCCCTGCAAAATAGAGGGCTAGGATCTGTGTGTGTTTTTTCATTGGTAGCAATAAAGAGCGAACTACTACACCAAGCAGGAGAAGAGAAGTAAATGAAATAAGAAGGTACACACACATGTGGGGATGAGCATAAAGACAAACAGACGAGAGAGATGAGGAGACAGACTAACTTGAAAATATCACGGCTGAAGGAATAGGCTTGCCTCATCACAAGCCACCAGCAAATCCCTCCCAGGGCTGGGGACGAATGCAGAGCCATGATGCTAAGTGAGACCTATACCACTCAGCTACATCCTCAGCTCTCTTTATTTTGAGACAGGATCCTTACTAACATCCCTAGGCTGACCTTGAGCTAGCTCTGTAACCCAGGCAGGCCTTAAACCTGCTACCTTACTGCTTTGGCATGTCAAGGTCTGTACTCAGGATGATGGGTCTGCACCCAAGGTTTGGCTTCCTCTCTCTTTTGTTGCTGCTGTAATGGAGTCAGCTCAAACTCGGTTCCTTCTGGGGATGAAGGGACATTATAGGAAAGTGTTCACTTGTATTCATGGATTGAATATATTAGACATAGTAAACCATACTTTTTTTTTATTGTAGGAATTAGCTTCTCTAAAACACTTCTTAGAAACTCACCAGACAAGACTTACACCACAGTGTGTGCAAGTGGAGGCCTTGATGGACCCACATACACATATATGTATACATGTATATGTATTTATGAGTTGTGGCATAAGACTTAACTACTATCTTTTTTAAAGGGTTAATTGTATTCACACATGGACACTCAAGCATACCCATAAAGTCCTCACACACAGACACTTGCATTCACATAAACATCTACTTGCATACTTACATTGAATCACACACACAGATACACACACATACACACACTGACATGCAGACACACACACACACAATGACAGGTACGCATGCATGCACGTACACACACAGACACACACACAGACTCACAGACACATACACACACACAGACACAAACAGACACACACACAGACACACACACACACACACACACACACACACACACACACACACGAATGTATTTATCCATGTATCCATCGGCTCTCTTTCACTTGTAGATAGAAAGCTGCTGCAGTGAATTCCAGAGCTCAGCTCAGGCATCTTGCTGACACAGTGGTTACAATTTTGTTATCCAATGGCAGGAATGCTAGATTATGACATGATCCCATGTTAAGGTTCTTTGAGGAACTTCCATGTTACCAATGTGAGTTTACTAATTTCCATCTACAAAACTGCTTTCAAGGGTTCTCTTTACATGGGAACAAAGACCTGCTGTGTCTCATTGTGGTCTTAATTTGCATTTTTCTGATAAGAGACACTGAGATTTTTTTCATATCTCTGAGACTTCTGCATCTCTCTCTCTCTTTCTTTCTCTCTCTCTCTCTTTCTCTCTCTCTCTCTCTCTCTCTCTCTCTCTCTCTCTCTCTCTCTCTCTCTCTCTCTCTCTTTATTCTTACATGGAGTGAGTAGACTCATTCCTTCCACTTTTACAAAGTCGCAGAAGTGGAACTAGCATCACCAGACATAGGCAACAAGGGGCCTTATTGGAAGCCATATTGCTGGTCCATTTCTTCCTTCCCTCCTCCATTCCTTCCTTTGTTCCTTCGTTCCTTCTGTCCTTTCTTCCTTAATTCCTTTGTTCGTTCCTTCCTTCCCTCCCTCCCTCCTTCCTTCCTTTGTTCTTTCCTTAGTTCCTTCTTCTTTCCTTTCTTCCTTCCTTCCTTTTGAGACAGGGCATCACATAGCACAGGCTAGCTTTGAATTCACCATGTAGCTGAATATTGCCTAAGTCCCCGTGCCTCAGCCTTCCAAGTCCTGGTATAACATATAAATTGTTGCATCTTGGTCACTCTTTCTAGACATGCACATTGAGATACTTGACCCACTCATCTTTTTTCCTTTTCTTTCTTTTTTCTATAATTCAGTGATTGATTGGCAGTTTCCTTAATTTCTGCTCCATCTTTATCCCTGCACATCTTGTAGGCAAGACTAATCATGGGTCAAATGTTTTGTGGTTGTGTTAGTGTTCCCATTCCTCCTTTGGAAGTCTTGTCTGCTTACAGGAGGTGGCCTTTTCAGGTCCGGTATCCCTCATAGATTCCCGGCAGTTCATTGTCCTAGGTTTCTAGCTCATTCCAGAAATGCCCCACCCCCACATATTCCAGTTCTCTCTCTCTCAATCCTCCTCAGAGTTGAACATTCCTGTTTCCTTTCCATCAACATCACTACCTGTTTTTCACTCTTCATCCAACCCCAATGTCTGCTTATTTCCCCTTCTCAATGAAATTCAAGCATCCTTCCTTGGGCCTTCCTTGTTACTTAGCTTCTTTGAGTCTGTGGATTATAGCATGCTTATCCTGTTCATTATGGCCAAGATCCATGTATAAGTGTGAGGTCTTTTCATTTCTGATATCTTCCTTAATTTCTTTCTTCAAAGACTTGAAGTTCTTACCATAAAGGTCTTTCACTTGCTTGGTTAGAGTTACACCAAGATATTTTATATTATTCATGGCTATTGTGAAGAATGTTGGTTCCTTAATTTGTTTCTCAGTCCTTTTATCATTTGTATAAAAGAGGGTTATTATTTTTTAAGTTAATTTTGTTTCTATCCCCTTTGCTGAAGGTGTTTATCAGCTGTTGGAGTTCTCTGGTAAAATTTTTAGGTTCACTTATGTATGCTATCATATCATCTATGAATATTGATACTTTGACTTCTTCCTTTTCAATGTTTAGCCCCTTGATCACCTTTATTTGTCTTATTGCTCTGGCTAGTACTATATTGGAGAGAGTGGACAGCCTTGTCTTAGCCCTTAATTTAGTGGAATTGCTTTAAGTTAGCTATTGGCTTGCTGTAGATTGCCTTTATTGTGCTTAGGTATCTCTCCAAGACTTTTACCATAAAGGGTTGTTGGGTTTTGTAAAGGCTTTTTCAGCATCTTATGAGATAATCAGGTGAGTTTTTGTTTGTTTCAGTTTGTTTATATTATGGATTACTTAGATGAATTTTTTTATATTGAACCATCTCTGCATCCATGGGATAAAGCCTACTTGTAGAATAATTTCATAATAGTATTGGTATTAACTCTTCTTTGAAAGTCTGGGAGAATTATGAACTAAAACCATCTGGCCCTGGGCAGCGATGGCAGCTTCTTCTTCTTCCTCCTCCTCCTCCTCCTCCTCCTCCTCCTCCTCCTCCTCCTCCTCCTCCTCCTCCTCCTCCTCCTCTTCTTCTTCTTCTTCTTCTTCTTCTTCTTCTTCTTCTTCTTCTTCTTCTTCTTCTTCTTCTTCTTCTTCTTCTTCTTCTTCTTCTTCCAGCTCCTCCTCCTCCTCCTCCTCCTCCTCCCCTTCTTCTTCTTCCCTTTTCCCTCCTGCTCCTCCCCCTCCTCCTCCCCCCCTCCCCCCTCCTCCTCCCTCTCCTCCTCTCCCTCCTGCTCCTCTTCCTCTTCTTTCATTAGAGGATATAGATCTATTTAAATTATTTACCTTATATTGATTTAACTTTGGTAAGTGATATCTTTCAAGAAAATTTTCCATTTTCGTTCAGATTTTCCAATTTGGTGGTGTATACATTTTTGGAGTAAGACCTAATGATTCTTTGGATTTTCTCGGTGTCTATTGTTATTTCTCCCTTTTCGTTTCTGATTTTGTTAATTAGGATGTTCTCCTGCCTTTTAGTTAGTTTGCTTAAGTATTTGTCTATCTTGCTGATTTTCTCAAAGAGCCAGGTCTTGGTTTTGTTGGTTCTTTGTATTTCTCTCTTGGTTTCTGAATGTTGATTTCAATCATGTGTTTGAATATTCCTTGACATCTCCTTTTCTTGAGTGTGTTTGCATTTTTTGTTCTTGATCTTTCTTTTGGGTGTACTATTAAATTGCTGGTATGTGATCTCTCCACTTTCTTCACAAAGGAACTTAGCACTGTGTACGTTCCTCTTAGCATTGCTTTCATTGGGTCCCATTGGATATGCTGTACCTTGTTTGCATTGAGTTCTACAAAGTCTTTAATATCTCTCTTTATTCCCTGACGCAGAAGTCATTGAGTAGAGCATTGTTCACTTTCCATGAGTTTGTCAGATTTTTGTTGTTTCTTTTGTTGTTGAAGTTCAGCTTTAATCCTTTGTGGTCTGATAAGATACAGGGCCCTATTTCTGTTTTCTTGTATCTGGTGAGACTTTGTTTTGTGAACAAATTTATGGTCAGTTCTAGAGGATCTGTTAGTTCTACTTGGTTCATAACCTCTGTTAGTTTCATTATTTCTATATTTTGTTTGCATAACCTGTTTATTGGTGAGAATGGGATATTGAAGTCACCCACTATTAATATGTGTGGTTAAATGTGTGATTTAAGCTTTAGTAATAGTTCTTTTACAAAAGTAGCTGTCATTGCATTTGTGGCATAGATATTCAGAATTGAAACATCATCTTGATGGGTTTTTCCTTTGAGGAGTATAAAGTGTCTTTCCCATCTGTTTTTCTTACTTTTGGTTGGATGCTTATTTTGTTAGATATTAGAATAGCTACTCCAGCTTGCTTTTAGGGTTTTTATGCTTGCAAAACCTATTTTTCCAGCCCTTTACCCTGAGGTAACATCCAATCTCTCTCACTCTCTCTCTGCCCCCCTCTCTCTCATTTTTTCTCTGTCTATGTATCTGTCTGTCTCTGTCTTTCTCTGTCTCTCTGTCTCTCTGTCTCTCTGTCTCTCTGTCTCTCTCTCTCTCTCTCTCTCTCTCTCTCTCTCTCTCTCTCTCTGTGTGTGTGTGTGTGTGTGTGTCCCTTTTGGTTTTACTTGTATAGAATTATTTATTTTCTGTGTTTTCTTGGGTTTAGTTAGCCTCCTTGGGTTGGAGTCTTCCTTCTAGTAAATTGTGTAAGCTGGATTTATAGATAGATATTGTTTATATTTGGTTTTGTCATAGAAAATATTGCTGTGTATAGTATTTTGATATCTGTGATCTCTTAGAGTTTGAAAGATATCTGCTTATGCCCTTCTGACTTTTAGAGTCTCTGTTGAGAAGTTGGGTGTAATTCTCATAGGTCTGCCTGTATATGTTACTTGACCTTTTTCCTTTGCAGATTTTAAAATATTTGTCTGTGTTATGAACATTTAGTTGTTTGATTATTATGTGGTGGGAGAATTTTAGTTTGGTCCCATCTATTTGGTGTTCTGTGAGCTTCTTGTTTGTTTATAGGCATCTCTTTCTATAGGTTGGGGAAATTTTCCTCTATTATTTTGTTGAAAATATTTTCTGGGTCTTTGAGCTGGAAATCTTCTTCTTCCTCTATTTCTAATCATTCTTAGTTTTGGTCGTTTTATAATGTCCCAAATTTCCTGGATCTTTTGTGTCAGGAGCCTTTTATATTTAAAGGTTTTTTGACAGATGTATTAATCTCTTTGATTGTACCATGTACATCTGAGATTCTCTCTTCTATCTCTTGTATTTTGTTGGTGATGCTTGCGTCTGTAGCTCCTGTCCTCTTACTAAGATTTTCCATCTCCAGGATTCCCTTCGTTTGTGTTTTCTTTATTGCTTCTGTTTTCATTTTCGGGTCTTGAACATTTTATTAATTTTCTTTACCTGTTTGATTGTATTTTCTTGGATTTATTTAAGGGATGTGCTCATTTCCTCTTTAAAGGCCTCTATCATCTACATAAGATGGGATTTAAGGTCATTGTCTTGGGTTTCAGCTGTGTCAAGATAGCCAGAACTTTGCTGTAGTAGGATAGCTAGGCTATGCAGGTACCAAATTGCCTGGACTTTTGTTGATTGTGTTCTTAAGCTGGCCTATAGCCAGCTGGTTTTCCCTAGTGCCAATAGACTTCTAGGAGTGCAAGCAGATGTGAGCCTGAAAATGGAGTGCAGTGTTCACTGTTGATGGGTGTTTCCCAGGGGGATCTGGCCCAGAGCAGGGTCCTACCTGGTTGTCCAACTGTGGTGCTGGCAGGCCTTCAGGAATGCAGGCAAAAGCACCACAAGTGACGAAATGGAGATCAGGGGAAAAGGCACAGATCACTGCTGGTGAGCCTGATCTTGGGGAACCTGGTTATCCTAGATGTGAGCAGGCAAAGCAGTGGGCTAGAAGGTTAATAATTTGAATTATTACATTTTGGAGATGAGCACATTCTTTGCTATGTGATATGTGAACATTTCTTTCCCAAGTATGGGTCATGTTTTCTCCTTAATATTAAATGAAACATGTCAAACACACAGGAGACACATCACCCACTGTCATTCATGTGGATTCTGACTGCTGTAACTGATAGAATCAGAGCATGAAATGGTGGGTACCAGAGGACTAGGGACCAGGGAGGGCAGGGAAGGGGAATGACAGCTAAAGGGGATAGAGTATCAGTTCACTAATATCAGGTCAGGTCTAGCACAGCACAGTGATGGAATTTAACACTAAAGCCTATTTTAAAGTTGCAGAAGGAACAGGTATTAAATACCTAAGAGCATATAAAATGAATGAATGAATGAATGAATGAATAAATACTCAGAGTGAGGAACTGAGACGTGCACGGGATGAGAATGATGTCAGTCAGTCCTATATATATATATATATATATATATATATATATATATATCCTGTATAATTAATTTAATTATATAATCTTTGAAATACTTTAGGCATGTATACACACACACACACACACACACACATATATATATATATGTGTGTGTGTGTGTGTATGTGTGTATTTATATGTGTATATGAATGAAATATATATAAAACATAACACTACACCACATTGATTTATTTACCTATTAAAAATAAAAATAATCAAAATCAAAAGTAAAAAGATGTTAGCTATCTAGTCCAGTGGCAGATTGTTGGGGATATAGCTCAGTTGGTAGATTGCTTTCCTATTGTACTTGAAGTTCTCTGTGTTTATCTCCAGAACTACATGAAACAGGTGTGGTGCATGTCTGTAATCCTAGCACTCAGAAGGCAGAGGCAGAGTGATGAGAAATCTAAAGTCTCCTTCAGTTACACAATTCAAACCCAACCAGGATCATAAAGAGACTTTTCCAAAGAATGCATGCAAGAAAGAAAGAAATCAAAAAGGAATGGAGGGAAGAAAATCTTACAAAATTAATTTAATTATATAGTCTTTGAAATACTTTAGCCTTATTCCTATATTTAATATTTTTCATTTATTTATACATTTGTGTATATGTGAGTGATCTTATATATGTCATAGTGTGAAGAAGTAAGAAGAAAACTTGAGAAAGTTAGTTCTTTTCTTTTGCCTTTTGAGTCTCAAGGATCCAGCTTGGCAGAAGACATTGAAGATCTCAAAGGCAATGGAAATATAGAATGAGGAGAGACTAGCTTCAATTTAGAACCAGATGTTCACAGCATCTCCAGATCCTCTAAATCAGAACCCCAGTGGAATTCTCAGGCTAACATGGTCTGTGAAACTATCCCTCTTGGTTCCAGTGTGTGGCAAGATCTGCAGACCTCTCACCAGGATGAGAGCAATACATCTGTAATGTTAGCAACATGCAGACCACTTGAAATAATTTCTAATTTTTCCAATTCCAGGGCTCTCTAGTACCCAGAAAATGAACAAGCATTCCTCCATACCTAGCTGCTGAATTTGGGGATAATGAGCTGTGTGGTGAGAGTTAAAGACATCAAGTGTCTATTGTATCTTAAGTAGCCAGTCAGTCCTCTAGAAAAGTCCAGGAGATACTGTTCAGGGACTGTTCTAGGTGACATTTCCTCTTGAAAAGGAACAGGTTGATCTCGGTCTTCTCTGAATCTTCTTTCTATTATCTAGGAAATAGTTACAGCTTTAGCTACATTGAAAAGTGAGAATTATATACAAACATGATTCTCATGCTCTTTTAATTAATTAATTAATCAAATTAATTTTTTAAATTTAATTAAATTACTGTTATTTAACTAATTAAATACATTGTTTATGTATTTAATTAAGAACACCTACAGAGACCCAATCTCTTGTTACCAAAGGAAGATTCCAATACCAGAATTGGGTTACATAATCCAAAGGGGCCCCATAGGAATCTTCAAACAATCTAGGCCATTACTAAGACTATAGATTTCTCTCTTTGAACTGACACCAACTCATCAAACATGGCGAAGTTAACCTGGTGTCTATCTATGGCCTGCTCTATGTGCTCTTGTCTTAGGAAAGTACTCTTTATGCTACCAAAGGAGAAACATAGACACTAAGCCAGCCACAAAGAATATGATCAGTACTGTCCTCCCTGAAAAGTATGCTAGAGCAATGGTGGCACAAAGCTTATGGAAGTAACCAACCAATAACTGATTTGACTTAATGCTCACTCTATAAGATGGAGCCCATACTTTACACTGCCTCGATAAACAAGAACCAGAAGCTGGATATCTCAGGCACTTAGGGTAAACCAACATTATAGTGGTCTAAAAACAGAAAAAAAAGATGTAGTGATGAAATGACTCCTAATTCATAGATCAGTGCCTTGCTCAGCCATCATCAAAGAATCTTCCTCCTGCTGCAGCTGGGAACAAATACAGTGATACACAGCCAATATATTAGACAGAGAGTGAGAGCTCTTGAAGTATTCAGTCCTAAATGGCATGCCTCCATCAAATCTCTCCCCTTAGATCTCAGAGAACACCATGGAAAAGGAGGCAGAAAGGGCGTAAGAGCCAAAGCAGGTGGAGGACACCAAGGAAACAAGGCCCCTACATCAACATGAGCAAAGCTCATCTGAGGTCACAGAGGTCACAGCATTCACAGGTACTGCATGGGTTGGCACCAGGTCCACTGTGCTTATATGATGGCTTCTAGTTTACTGATTTTATGGGATTTCTGAGGTAATAATAATATGTGGGTGCCTGATTCTTGTACCTTCTCTTGTGCTTCTTAGCTTCTGTTGGTTTGTCTTGCCCAGCTCTGATGTAATGGTTTTTGTTTTATCATATTGGATTTTATTTTGTAACATTTAAAAAGTGAATGAAAACCAATCAACTAAAGCAAAGAATAACAACTGAACTGTTATAATCACAATTCTCCAACAGAGTGGCACTCCAGGGCAAGCTTCATGTTTAGGAATAGTTGGACAATACGTAATGGATTATACAGTGTTTTTGTGTATGCTTTTCATTTAGTGGTATTGTGTTTCTTTGGATGGGGTAAGGGTGTTTTATTTTGTTTTCTTGGTTTGGGGAATTTTGTTGTTGCCTTGAGTTTTATTTGTTCTTTTTCAAGAACTTAAAGTTGAGAAGGTAGAATGTATGAGAGGATCTGGAAAAACCTGAGGCATAAGAAACTTGTTTTATACATAAAAAAGAAAACATAGTGTGTGTGTGTGTGTGTGTGTGTGTGTGTGTGTGTATGAGTGTGTGTGTGGGCGCGCACGCCAACAGGTATAATGCCCATAGAAGCCAGGTGAGGTTATCAGCATTGCCTAGACCTGGAGTTATAGGAGACTGTGAGCAACCTGACATGGGTTCTGGGAACAATCTCTGGTCCTCTGCAAGAGCATTTTAATCAGCGAGCCATCTCTCAACCCATACAGTGTTCATGTAAACAAGTACCGTACCATACTTAGTATCCTACCGTATCGTAGGTAGGATACTAAGGTGGTCTTTATGGCCTTCTCACTCACATGGATAAACCTTGGTCTTGCAAGTAGAGTGAGATGTCTGTGAAGAGAGAGGATGTCTTTGGTGGGAGTAATAGTTTACTCTAAAATTGAGTATGTGTTGGTGCTGAAAGTCTCCATGGTTGAGCCCCAGCCAATCAGAGAAGGTAAAAAGTCCAGCAGTTATTACTATGTGTGCACTCAGTAACACAGACAAATGTTCCCACTCTGAAGATCCCATGGAGTCCCATAGGATGAAACTACAGGTAGTTTTCAGAATCTCACAGATGTTACCTGCTAACAGCCAGCATAGGCAAAGGGTCTCCAATCCTGGTTCTTCAAGGAACCCAGTCCTGCTAGCAACCATGAGGAGTTTGGGAGACTTGTCTCTGTCTACTGTGGTCCTTATCTTCTACTGACCCTGAGCCTTAAACCCATGAAGCCCATATTTGTCATTTTATTTTCTATGAAGAAATATCTTTATTATTTTCCTATATCACACCTTACTGAATTTACCAGGTTGCATTTTCTCAGGTTGGCAAATGAGACACAAAGCAATATTTCCTTGATGCCCATAGAATGAAGAGCAGTCTCCTGTTTTTGGAAGGGTTCTGTTTCTTAAGACGTCTGGGATACTGTCTAAGAGATGCCAGCTGTGCTTTGTGGCAAAGAGCACTCTGCTGACTTGTTCTATCATGGGGCCTTGTTCAAGGTGTTGGCTTTTTTCTCCCAATTTTGTTTTCAACACTTGTTTGTGTGTTCCTTCATTACTATGCAAAGTTTCAGGGTAAGGGAGAGATTTCATATGTGGATGGCACACTATTGTCCTGCTATCAGACATCAATGAAGGTCCTGTGTTGCAGCTTGAGTCATCTAGAAGAGAAGAATATGTAAATGTATGGCAAACACTAGATAAAACTCCCATTTTGGATCTCAAATAGACACTTGCAGATAGTTTTGTTTGATATTACCTGTTTTACTGCTGATACTATTGTGTATCAAGATTCTTATCAAGTGATAGGAGAAGAAGATGTGAAGAGAAACTGACTCTAAAATCTGCTTCTAGCCACATGGATTTTCATTCCAGGAGCTTCAAGCTCAATGTGCTGCAGCCGGATGCCTGCCAGAGCACCAGCGGTGTGTGACAGGGAGAGAGCAACCTCATATAGACCCTGTGTTCCACCACACCCTAGGACATATTTTTTAAAATTATTTATTCTCTTTACATCCCAGGCACAGCACCCCCCCCCCATCTCTTATCTCTCTTCCCAGTTCCACCCTCACAAATCCCTTCCCTCATTACTCCCTACCCTTTTCCTCAGAGAACCATAACCCCAATTTGGGGATTACCCCACCCTGGGACATCAAGTTGCAGCAGTTCTAAGTGTGTCACCTGAGGCATGACCAGGTAGGCCAGCTAGAGGAAGGGAATCCAATGGCAGTCAACAGAGTCAGAGACAGCCCTGACTCCAATTGTTACCATATTTGGGACTTCCACGAATGAGCTATGTTGTCTTCCTCCAAGGTTATCATCCTTTCCCGAGGCCCTCTTTTCTAAATCCCTTCTTTCCTGTGCAGTCCTAGATCCATGGGGTTGAATATAGTGTTGTATCAAGAGAAACCAACCTAGTGGTTAGGGACTCAGAACATGACTGATCAAACTGTCACACAAGCCCTTCTGGAGACTCTAGTTCATAGTGGCCTACTTGATCTGCATGGTTCACCTCAATCTTCTTTTCTCTCTTTTATTTATTTTCATCTTTTGGAGACAGAGCTTCTCCATGTAACACGCCTAATTGTCTTGGAAGGTGATTTGTAGACCAGGCTGGCCTTGAACTCACAGAAATTTGCTTGCTTCTACCTCCCAAGTACTAGTATTAAAGTTATATACCACCATGCTCTGCTCTTTCTATTTTTATTTTTTTACATTCATTTTCTAATACTAGAATCTATGTATGTGGGGCAAAATAGGTCTTGGTAAGGGTAATTTGTGTGTGTGTCCACAACTGCATGCATGCAGGAGTGCCTGTGTGTGTATTCATGTGTGTAAAGGGTAGAGGGGAAAGATAACACATGTGAGTGAGAGCTACGGAGGTCAGAGGACAACTGTGGGTTCCTCACCACTTACCCATTTTAATTCTTTTTCAAAGTTTCCTTTCACCACAATTCAAATCATTTGGGGGAAGCCAGAATATCCATTTATATGCCCTCCCCAGTGTGTTCCAACCAATCACATCCTCTGGTGTTTTCATTACATATCTACCCCATAGGTTATGTTCCTTCAAATTCTTGATCTGGAGAACTGGGGTTATAGCTACTTGCAAGCCTCCGTGTGGGTACTGGGAACCAAACGCGGGGCCTCTTTAATAGTGGTAAGATCTCACTGACTTGGAATCTAAGAGTTAGGTTTTGCTGACTGCTCAGGGAGGCACAGACTTCTGCCCCTCGCTGCCTCCCGACACTGGGATTATACTCATGTATCACTGTGCGAGGCTTTTCAGTGTTTATTCTGGGTTTGAACTCAGGTGCAAAGTGGCACCTGAGTGTCACTTTGTGGCAAGTGCTTTAGTGACCGAGCCATTACTCCAGTCCTTTGGATGCAGCTAGGAAAACCTTGATGTTCATGGAAGGGGAAAAGGCAAAAACAGCAAGGTGGGCCCTTACGGCACTTTTCTCACATTCCTATATTCTGAGAACTCTATTGGACTACTCTTTCTGAAATCAGATTCAAGAAAATCCAAGTTTTTCCTGTTTTTGTCAAGAGCAAGTACATTGGATATGGTCATGTCTCTACCCAGTGTCAAGTGCAATCCATGGGACCTACACTCGGGGCAGATTGCCTCCAAAGCTTAGTGTTTCTCCTCCCTTTCTGGACCTGGGCACCTTCCCTACCTTGCAGAGTCCCCAAAGCACAGACTGCTAGTACCTTACTGGACAGGCTGGTGGAGCACACAGACAGCACATTGGGAAGATTTTCAAGTGTTTCAATAACTGGGCACTCCCTCTGCAGTTTTTAATCTAATCTCATTTGGGATTCTTGCCTTTTTTAATCAAGCCCAAAACTACGGGAGTTTAGATCTGTCCTCAAGCCGGAGGTAACTGGCTTGAGGCTAGAGTGCTGTGCAACCTTGAACCCATAGTGGAGCCAGATGAGGGGTTTTGGCAATATGGAAGCCCAGAGAGGCTGATTAAATTGCCTTAAGATCACATGACTCTTGGGGAGGAAGTGGGCTGGGGGAGGGGGAGGGAGGAGGAGCGATGGGGAGACCAAAGATGCTGAGGAGAACTGTGAGGGCAGTAAAGAAAAAATTACAAATTTATCCATAAAAGAATATTAAGAATCCATGTACTACTACATTTTGCTTTCTCTTTTCCCATTTGTGTACTTGTTTATAATTAGGTCTTTGACTTAATGGTAGACACCCATTTCTCTCTCTGTCTCTCTGTCTCTCTGTGTCTCCCTGTCTCCTTCTCTCTCTCTTTCTTTGTGTGTGGGTGTTTTATTGTGGGCCATTTTATTTTAAGTAGCAAAAACCTTACTTTTTAACCAGGAAATTTGTGTTTTTCTTCCCCTGTACCAGGCAGAAATAATTCTGGATATCAGTATTTGAGTGACATCATCAAAACAGAATGATCTACAGGGATTTTACTTCCTGTGACTCTCCCTTTGTTGGTTAAAGCATCATTTTCACTGCCTTTCTGAATTACCCACCCTCATCATACATATCCACACCAGTGAGAGAACATGTCTTTGAACAAAGGGAAGTAGTTGGAGGGACAATACATCATCTAGTCACATAACTTAGGAAAACTTATAAAGGAGAAAGCAGCAGCCAGCTGGTCCACTGACAGTCCCATCCAGCTGCGTCAGGGTTCTGGGCTGAAGTCCTCCTTACAGTAATGAACTGCAATCCCTCACTCTAGCCAGCCTGGGAGTGTTTGGAGGAGATAAAGGCAAGCTGTGCACTATGCCTCTGACCTGCTTTCTCCGTTCTACACAACTTCCTGGCGTGGCTGCAGGAAGTTTGACTTCCCACGTGTGAACAGGAAGGGGATGCTTTGCTCCCTGCAGTTATTACTGTCTGCTTGAAGGTGGGTTTTGCAAGGAGCTGGAGCTGAGATGCTGGGGCTGTGGGAGATTTAACATTTGCTGGCATCTGGAGGCTGAACTTCCAATTTGCATTCTGTGCCTTTGCATTTGCAGCCCTTCCCTGCCCGCCCGCTCGGCACCATTACCCTACTTTATTTGGGTCTCTGCACTTCTATTTCCTACCTACGCGTGCTATTTTCTCCCTTCGTTTCCCGAGCCTGGGGAATACTCTTGCTCCTTCTGACTTTTTGCTTCATTCAGGCGACACACCATCTGTCTATTTCAGTCAGAGAGCTAGGATGTCAAAGTCACCTGCACATTGTTAGTGTCCTGAGGGATAATCCCAGGAGCAGTGGTATGTCTGCTCATAGGTATGCAGAAACAGCAATGGAAGGTGGTCTCTGGGGACTCGTGGGGCATTGTGCCCACTTGACCAAAGCTGCTTACTCGGTGGGGATTCCACCCAATATTGTGACAAGAGAGAAGTTTCTGAATGCACAGTGACAAAAAACAGTTCAAACCAAAGCAGGGTGGATTCAGGTTATTTCCAAGTGTTCCCCTGTGTGGCTTCTGTGACCTCACTGTAGCGTTGATTCTAAACACAGGACACTTGCACTTTGGATGATGTCATACTGTGCCACACCATCGAAGATGCCCATACCACCTTAGTTTAGACTTCAGATTGCCATATGTCATGAAATACAGTTTTCGAAAAAGTTATGATGATTTTATTTTGTGTGTGCACATGTGTGTGTGTGTGATGGTGGTGGGGTATGTGTACCATGGTATGAATTTTGAGATCAGAGGACAACATATGGGGGTTGGTTTCTTTTTGTATTAACCAAGTGGAGCCTGGGAAATGGCTTCAGATTGTTTGGTTTGGTGGCAGGCATCTACTTCTGCTGAAGTATCTTGCTGGACCAGGTGCAGTGTTTTACAGTACACACATTTTCCCACTGTTCTAGGTTTATGATGGGTTAATTGCAGAAAGCGAGCACTTTCAAATGTTTTTCTGTCATCATCTTACAGCATGTTAATATCAGATTGGTGTATCTATGGATTGTATTGTGTTAGATAAGCAAGCACATCCATCTTAGTGTTCATATTTGCTCTTTAATGCATATTCAATTATATACATGCCACAATTGCTTTAGAATGTATTTCCTTATGATGTTCATCAGTGAGTGATTTATATATTTACTGTATATACTTATATTCTTAGAGTGATATTAAGATTTCTTGAGAAAAAGAGGATCATCAATGCAAAGAATTCAAGGCACCCTTATCTAGGTCCAAGTTCGTCAGGCAGCAACTGGAGACAAACTTCTCTGAGTCTGAAGTATGTCATTAGAGGAAGGCACCTGGATTTGATCTCTGTCTACAATGCATATATTCTTTGGGGCACAAAGCTGCTTACTGTCCTGAGCTGCTGTAATAATGAAGTTCAAGGTGTGTGGGAAACCTACTTTACCATGGAGCAGACACTGTGTAAGCAGCCAGTGCAGCCCAGTTCTGCTGCTTAGAGCTGCTCACCCTGGGCATGTCCCCAGCCTGCTTGAGCTCCAGCCTTGGTGAGTACATGGTGTCAGTAATATACCATAACCACTGAGGGTTAATAACGATCAAAATTAGAAGGATCACAAGAATAATAGCAATAAATGCCTCTTGCGGATCACCTACTTTAAATGAGCATCTATTTAGGGAGAATTTATTAGTCATAAAATTAAACATATTTATTTAATAAACATATCTAAGTACATTTAAAATGTTAGAGTGAGGTATGGCAGTGAATGCTTGAAACTTCAGCACTTGGGAGGCCTAGACCGTGAATACTATGTTCAAAGTCAGACCATCTTAAAATAAATTAAAATAAGACCATGGGCAGTGGAGCTAGCCTGGTGGTAAAGCACTTCCCATGCCTTCTGGAACCTTATGATTATATGTTGTAGTAATGTATGTTTATAACCTTAAAGCTGGAGAGATAGAGACAGGTAGATCCCTGCCTGAAGTTTGGTGGCTTACCAGCTTAGCTTATTTGGTCAGCTCAAGACCAATGAGAGACTGTCTCAAAGAGCCAAAGTGGGCACATCTTGAACATCTGAGAGTGACCTCCAGTCTACGTGTTTCTCGGTTCATACAACAAATAACACACATACAAACTTGAATCTATATGAACCTTGAATATATTTATTTCAGGTGTATAAATCTTTAGGTATAAACCTATATCATATAGAGATGTGTTACTAAAACATGTATATGTGTATGTATATAAGTAAGCTTTTATTATAAAGAAAACTGCTGCATAGCAGGCCAGGTTTCAAAGCATCCAATTGCTCAAGGACCCTACTGGACAGTTAGATCCTCTATTATTTTACTGCGGAGGCAGCAGAGGCTCAGTGAGGTGAAGATGATTGCATGTGTGCATATGTGCATATGTGCACATACATTCTCCCTCACACATAGATATACACGAAGTAAATAAGTTGAAAACATTTACAGTCTTACTGTTTTCTCTACATGGATACTAGAAATTGCATGTTCATATGTGTACAGATTAAGTACATGTGTAGAGTGAAACCAATGCATCTGAATGGTTTTAGCTTGCTTTATTTGCAGTGCTATCCTGGCACTATTCCTTTTGGAAAAGGCCCTCTTGGCTTTTAATGACTCATCAATGTTCTCATAATACCAACTTTCCACTAGAGAGACACATGATAAATACTTTCCTCTGGTTGGATACATCTGCCCTTGTAGCCATTGTGCTGACTCTCCAGGCGAAAGGTGCCTCTCCAGTGTTCAAGGATGGTAACCAGTACACAGCGTAGGAGGAAAGACTGGGGTCTCAGAGGAAGCTCTTCTAAAGGGCATAGAGTGGCAACTGTTGCTGATCAAATGCAAACTTCCAAACCTGGAACCATAAAAATCAGAACCAGAGGGCACAATTTTACTTGTGTATTGAAGAGCTCCACTGTGGTTTGTGTAATGAGATGGTACCTAGTCCAATAACCATGACGTGGAATCTTAAGCAGTTTATACATTGAGATTTTCATAGCCTTTAGAAAATTTTTGGAGAATTTTTGTATATGTGTCCCAAATACTTCTGTTTATGTGTATTCTTCTACATGAATTAAAAGTAAAAGAGCCCTCTGCTAACCCAACCTCTGAAAATATGTCCTCTCTCCTGGTGTGGGGATATTTAGTTCATATTCAGTTTTTACTTCATTACTGATGAAAGTAACCATGGCTGTGGAGAGGAAGATTGAAAACACACTTCCTATGTAGGTATGTGTGGTGTGCTTGTGTTCCTATTCCCACACAGTTCACGCACACATGTACAGTCTTCATGTTCTTCAGTCTGGGCCTGCAAGAAAGTGAATCACAGTCTCAATCCCTATGGCTCCAGGAAGATGGTAACTTCTATATGGCGATGGTTCTTGTTGTGGAAGTACTGCCAGCCAAGTGGCATAACAATTTACCCTCATGATTAGGTCACCAGATGTAACTTAGAAAGAAAGTCTATGAGCTTCCTATTGGTATGGCTTGTGTGCCAGATTGTGTTTATGCATGGGGTCACGAAGTGCTCATCCAAAGTACTGATGTTTTACAAAGCCTCTATCCCAGGAAGTGGACAGAGGATTTGCATGACAGGGTCTCTCATTGAACCTCGAACTCACCAATTAAGCAAGACTAACTGGCCAGTGAGTCTTTGGAATTGTCCTATCTCTCACTCTTCAGTGCTAGGATTACAAATGGGTATCACCACACCCATCTTTTTATGTGGGTCATAGGGATACGAACCTAGGTCCCCATGCTTGCGTAGTAAGTACTTTACCAATTCAGCTGTCGTTCCAGCTGAATAACATTGAATCTTCAGAAGTCAATGCTATTAACACAACCTTTGATGCAGAAAGAGGATGGGAAACCAAAGGTATTCAGTGGACATACTGGGTAAAAAAAAAAGTCTTGTTTATCAAGTTCTGGTTGGCCATATGGAAATATTCCCCCTCACTGACTCTTTGATCTTACATTAACTAACCCCCTTTGCACCTCTACTTTTTTATCTGTCTGTGATATTAGCCTATCATTCTTGAAGTGTTGCAGCAAGCATGTTGTGGTGGTTTGAACAGGAATGGCACGCGTAGAAGAATGTGTTTCAATGTTTGGTGCACAGGGAACTGTTAGGAGGTGTGGCCTTGTTGAGTTAGGTGTGGCCTCGTTGGAGGTGGGCTTTGAGGTCTCATATGGTCAAACTAAGCCTAGTGTTGTATGTAGTCTCTTTCTGTGACCTGTGAATCAAAATGTAGAACTCTTTGCTCCTTCTCCAGCACCTTGTCTGGTATCATGCTGCTATGTTTCCTACCATGATGATAATGGACTGAGCCTCCAAAACTGTAAGCCAGCATCAATGTGATGGTTTCCTTTATAAGAGTTGTTATAGTCATGGTGTCTCTCCACAGTAACAGAAACTCTACCTAAGACATGTTATAGAGATGATAGTACGGTGTGTGTGTGTGTGTGTGTGTGTGTGTGTGTGTGTGTGTGTGGTAAAGGGAGAGAGAGGAGAGAGAGAAGGAGAGAGAACAGTTGCCCACAAAGGGCAGAAGCTTTGATTTCCTCTGGAGCTGGAATCATAGGCAGGTGGGATCAGGAACAGGTCTCTAGAGGAACTCTTTCAATCATTACCGTGGAGCCTTATGTTCATAGTCCACAGAATTAGCAGGTACATGCTTTCAGTAACTGGACCAGATAGGTGAAAAGCCTGTGGCATAGGTCTATGGTATAGCTTTTCTTTTTAACCCTTGTATGTTTACAGATTGACAGGATTGTTAAGATTAAGATAATGACACAAGGCAGCATTAAGATATTCATATGTAAGTACATGGCACAGTCCAAGCATGAAGGATTTCTTTTTAGAACTAAGGTTAAGAATGTATACTGCTCTTCTAGTGGATCTGAGTTACACTTCCAGTACCCACATCAAGTGACTCTTAAATGCCTGTGATTCCAAAATATCTTGGCTCAAATGCAATGCATGGTACATGGAGGGGCTGCAGTCATGCTAAAACACAAAACATCCTCACTCTGATGCAGAATATTAAGAAGTTCAGACTGAGTGTGGTGGTCTATTTGACACAGGTCATATGAATGTATTCTATTTACAGTCATGTTCAAGTTAGTGATGGGCATCTGATATGAGAAAGGAATCATTTATACAATTTTGTTTTTGAAACATTACAAAGTACATTTATACGAAGCATTAAAACATTGGTGGTAAAATCTCAGGAACCACTCCATAGATCATAGATGTGACATGTAACTGTAAACTCACTCTCTGTCTCTGTCTCTCTCTCTCTCTCACACACACACACACACCACACACACACACACATTCACACACACACTCTCTCTCTCACACCACACACACACACACACACACACACCTCAGTATAATTTAAGCCTTAAACATAAGGACAATCATCCTGAGGCTGAGATTGCAGGTATGAGCTACTATGCTCAATATCTGGTGGACTTCAATTTTTCAGTTTGTATGTGTGTAAGTGGATGTGATACCATGGTTCAAGTTTATAGTTCAGAGAACAATTTATGACAGTCAGTTTCCCTTCTATTGTGTGGACTCCAGGATCAGAACTAAGGTCCTTACTCTTGGCCATAGACATCCTTACCTGTCTAGGTACTGAGGGGATTCTTAAATGATTAGCTTAAATAAGAAATACAAAAGACAAAGCACATCCTAAGCATCTTGTAGTGTGAGCTCTCAGGTTTCCTCACAAATGGCCTTAACTAGTTGTCTCATTGCTTGTATTTGAAATTTATGGTGTGGCAACATTGAGGTTAAACCACAGACTGTATCGTGCAGAAGAACAGCTAAAGTGAACTGTTTCATCGATATCCATGTATGGGTCAATTGAGTATGGAAAGAAAAGAAGGAAGGAAGGAAGGAAGACCGACAGACAGAAAGCCAGCAAGCAAGCAAGCAGGAAAGAAAGAAAGAAAGAAAGAAAGAAAGAAAGAAAGAAAGAAAGAAAGAAAGAAAGAAAGAAAGAAAGAAAGAAAGAAAGAAAGAAAGAAAGAAAGAAAAATATAAAATATGATCCCAAGGAAAAAGTGGCTGCAAGAGCATCTGGTCTACCTCGACCACTTTTTATTTTGGTGGTAACTACCCTGGGCCTCTCATTGGCACAAAGTTGTGTGTGTGTGTGTGTGTGTGTGTGTGTGTGTGTGTGTGTAAATAGACCCTGTAAAGAAATCGACAGAGACAGAAAAACTCAGAACACCAACTTACAGGTACCTTTTCAGACTAAGCTTTTATTTTTGATATTACAAACCAGTTTTCTTTATTCACAAACCACTGTAAGTGATATAAACACTAATTTCTAAAGACAGATATACACATTTTCTGGGTTTGCAGATTGAGTGATGTGTGTTAAGAAGTCACTATATGCCACATTAATCTTTTTTCCATAATTCATAATAGCAATAGTTATTTAGATAAATGAAAACATTCCAAATAAATACTGTTGTTTTAAAAAATCCAAAATGTTTGTTTACACCTCTGACATGACAGTTTAAAACGACTTATCGGCAGCTCAGCGGAGTGCCTAGACAAAAGGTTCTGCGACATCGGTTGGCACCCACTTGCTCTAAATGATTTTTATTAAAACTACATACGGTCGTGGGGGAAAGTACAGTTCATTGATGGAAATCAAAACCGCAAATGAGTTTTACTTTAGCCAGCACAGTAAGAATTCCATGTTTGTGATTTCATACACAATGCAGGTTCTGGGCTTGGAAAGCTGGGGCGACTGGGAGGAGTCTGTTGATATTTCTGCAGCCCCTTTTCTATTACTATCTTGACCCCATCTAGGGTTGAATGCTACAGCATCATGATAAATTGTTGCCTTGGACAACATCAACCAGGTGCACACTGTAGCAGGCCAGGGAAGCGGGAACGTGATGTTGTCAAATCGTCCCCTTCTGGCCCCATCTCTCCCTACTCACAGAGGTCTGGTGAAAGATGACCAGGTCCTAGATTTTTCTCTTCTCACCAGTTCAGCAGTTTCTCTCCCTTCCCCTCCTCGCCCTTTGCTTTTCATTCTCTCCCAAACCATGATCATCTGTCTTAGATATCGAAGCTACAAAAACTTTGTTTTCAAATCTCATGAGACTTTATTGATGGTTTAATATCCAACCGGTCTTACGGGCATGCACGGAGGATGACGAGGAAAAGCTGGATCACAAACACTTTTTTTTTTCTTTTTAAAGTTTTGTTTGGTTTTGATTTTAAAGCAGAGTTGTTACAGCAGATTGGCAGGTTCACAGCGTGATTTGATAACTTACTAAAGTGCATGCCGTGGGGCCGGCACTGCACACACAGGCAGTAACACTACTCAGGGAACAGCTTGCTGATATTTTAGAATTTAAATACAAAAACAGGAAGACCCATGACAGATACCCCAACTTAGGTTAACTTGTAAACAGGACAACATGGGGGGATTCAAACAGAAGAAAATCACAAGCTGCAATTTTTCGGCTGTGTTGCTCTGGCCCTGCTCCGATAAAGGATGGGCTGACACTCTTCTTTGGGGAGGGAGGGCATGGCTCTAGGTTTTTTTTTTTTTGTCTTGTTTTTGCTTCCTTCTGACAATTGTTGGGCCTTGGCAATAGAAGTAAAGATACCAGTTTATGATAACCCTGGGGCACTGGGGAGAGGGAAGGGCAGGCTCTCACAGACTGAAAAATTGCAAGTTGCTCACAGCGCAGTCATGTTTTCAAAAAGTATCAAGCTGATGAAAATACCGTGATTATCTCTATTCAATGATTGCGATACTTGTAAAATGTGACTATAAATCCAGATATGATTATCATGTAATTCCATAAAAATTATACGTCTGTCTCTAACAGTTAATCTACTAAGCTAAAACTAAAGCCTCAGAGACTGTTTCTAGAACATAACTCCACTGCACAGATGTAAATTTTATACATATTTTTAACTGGTACAAAGAATTTAAGTTTTTATTACTTTCTTTTTTGGAAAAAAAGAAAAAAATAGAAACAGTGCTTTTTTTTTAATCACCTTTTTATTAATGTTAATTTTCCCTCCCGTAATATAAAAGTCAGCAGTGATATCAATAATTTCTCATACTGGAAGAAATATAAAAAGAATGCTTATTGATGGCCTAACTAGTAGCCTTTGCTTAAATAACTAGTGGGTAGGTAAGAAGCTGAGTACTACTGCAGGTGGAATGATAAGAGGGTGGACTGGCCGACACAGCCTCCTTCCTTCAACTGCAATCGCCGTGCTATAAGAAGCAGATTCTTAACACAGCCTTTGGCTTAACGTTGCCAGGAGTAACTTAGAACCATAGAGTTATGATAGTTGGTGCAGTGGGTCATTTAGATTCATCAGTTACTATATATATGTATTTATATATATATATATATTTTCTTTTTTTCCTTTCAGCCAAACCCCAGTCCCAAACCCCTAAGCCCCTCCCGGCCTCCCCTTTCACAGAATAAAATAATATAGATGCAGAAAGAATGACTTGCCTCTTACAGTCTTCCCAAACAGCTTAACCCCAGTAGTTTCATGTTCGGCATATATAATTCATTTACATAATATAACACTCTGGATATGGCCCTAAATCAGTTTTTATTCATATCTAGCCTCTCTCTAGATCAACCACAAAAACTCCTACAGCCAGCAACTGAACTACAAAAACCTTCAGAAACCAAAGACCCACAATATTAAAATACACAGAACAAAATATCTGAGGTATAAGATAAAAAATGTAATTTTTCCTCTTTTTTTTTTTTTTGATTTTTAGTTGTTTGAGTTGCTAACGTGATGTCCTACTGCATGTGACGCAACACTCAGGCCTCGGACAGCATCCTCTCTCCCCACATTGGAAGGTTGGTTTTTTTTTGTTTGTTTGTTTTTGTTTGTTTGTTTGTTTGTTTAATGGTTTTATCATTTAATATGGAGCAAAGCGGTTGTATCCCCCTCGGTATATACTAGCCTGCAATGAAGAAAGAACGAGACCCACATCATCAGCATGGCTCCTAGTCTTGGCATCGGTCAAGGGCGCAAAAGCATTCTGAAACAAAGCAATTTGAGGGGTGTGGTTTTTTACATGTTGCCTTTTGTAACATGTGGATCATCAAAAAGACTAATGTAAAAAAAAATAGACACTCAAAACCAAGCAAATTAGAGGAGACCCCCTTCCCCATCCCAGGACCTTGTCAGAAAATTAATGGTGGTCACTCCTGACCTCCTCCTGCAACTCTTTATAAAAAAAAAAATAATAATCCCAGGAAACTGAGTTGGATCAGCTGGTCCTACCTACCAGCTATGAGGCCTCCAGTTTACAAATGGGAAAGTGGATGGATAGGAACCGACTCATTTTACTGGCTTGTTTCTTTGATTAATAGATTAATTGACAATGATGCTCCACTGGGAAATGCTCTATGTATATTCAAAGGTAGTTCTAGATAAAGTATTGAATGTAGGGATTCAGGATTCTTTTCCACCCCTTTCAAGCGGCCTAGGTGTTGAAGCGGGGTTGTTGGATGCCACATTGAAATAAGAATATTAGCCTGCTTCTAGGGTTGGCTAGGCAACCCTATGGATTCTGATGCTGCAGTGGGGGTGGGGCAGGGGCACTGCTTGGTGTGGCTAAGCTTGTATGGAACAGGTGGGGCAGGCTCTTCTATGCCTGCTTGGGTTTCTATGACCCAGGGGTCAGGGAAGTGCCTAGCCATGGATTCCTAGGACCTTTAAGCATTTCTCTTTGCTGCGATTAGATTATTGGCGATTCCAATGAATGCCCATGGGACTGCTTTAAGGAGAGGACTAAGATTCTCAATTCAGGCAGAAGACTGCATGCCCAGGTGCTGTACTGATCGCATGTGCTCCCACGCAATGGACATGTCTTACTGGACTCAAGAGTGTTAGTGCATAGAAGTTTGAACAAGTACAGGCAAATTCACCCTACCCTTGCCCCCCACTTTTTCCCTCCCCTTTCCCTTCCCAAAACAAAACAAAACAAAAATCCCAGACTTCCCACCCTCCAAGAAGAAGAAAAATCAAAACCACAAAAACCAAAACAAAAAACCCAAAACAACCCCCAAAGCCAGCTGATTCCTTAATTTCTTATGTACTAGACACACACACAAAGTGTGCCCCTCTGTCTACTTTCTCTCCTGGGCGACTATGACTTTAAACATGAATTGTAAAAGGGGAGGAGAGGCAGGCAGATGCTCAGCTGCCTGACAGCAGAGGCCTGGAAGTCTGCAGCTTAGCTCCTCTGAAGTCTGTGCTGGGGCTGGAACCTTGGGGCTATGTGAATGAGCAGAGCAGCACGGGAGGGAAGGGAAAAAAAAAAGAAAAAAAAGTTCTGCATTGACACTGCATTCCGTTAGTGATGGATTTAATTATCAAAATGACTAATTATTCCATTAAGGTAAGTGCTCGCTAGGTGAGACTTGCAAAATTAGAAATATAATAACTTACATGCACTACATTGCCAAGAAATTAAGACATTTATCAAGTTTACTGGGAGGATTAATGTGGCATTTTAGCTGCTGTTAGCACAAGAGACAAATTCAATTAAGGGAAAGTGAGAGGACTTCAACCATCAGCCCGTCCTGAGGCCCCAGCTGGGGTGGGGGGCAGGGAAGACAGCAGGAGGAGCAGAGGACAAGGAGGGGCTCCTACTCACCATGGCACCAACGCCGTAGGTGGGGGCTGGAGCAAGTGTGTGGTGGTAGGGGTCGGCAGCATAAACTCGTCCGTAACTGCAAAGACAAGAAGAGGTGAGATTGGTCCGTGATGTACTTTGATGTATACTGATGTACCATGATTACACTTCGATAACTCCAGCAATGAGAGACAGAGAACCAAGACAGCATGGAGAGGTCGTCCTCTTCCTAAAATATGAAACAAACCCTTTCCGCTGCAGGAGATGAAGAAGCTCAGACTGAGTGTGGTGCTCCATTTAACACAGCTGGTCATATGAATATATTCCATATAAAGTCATGTTCAAGTTAATGATGGGCACCTGATCTGAGAAGGGCATCATTACACAATTTTGTCTTTGAAACATCTCAAAGTACAGTTACACAAACTATGAAAACCTTGGTGGTAAAAAGTCTCAGGAGACTACTCCATAGATGTGGCATATAACTGTGAACACACATACACACATTCATATGCACACACAAACACACACACATACACACACACACACATACTTATTCACACTCACATATACACCCTCACACTCATGTGCACGCACATACATTCATACATACACATTCTCGTCTACTGTGATGTTGCTACTTTATATTCTGAGGCAGGCAGGAAGCAAACAGTAGAGAGACTGGTCTTGAGAATCCCAGTGTCCTAAACAGAATTTAATGGTCAAGAACAGTGAGCTAGATGTCTTTTCATCTGATTTGATTGTCATCAAGCAAAGGATATCAGTCACATCAGAAAGGGTCCAGAGATTTGTCTGGGCAGCTCTTGTCCAATACTTCAGGTTGACAGGAGCAGAAATACTAAGATGAGACAGTGTGAAGGGTTTGTGGGGCCCCTGGGTCATATTCAGAAATCATAGTTTGATTTGGTTTCGATCTTAGTATCCCAGAAACTCATCCAATCTTGGGATAGTTCTTAACATTGGTGCAGGAATATCTTCCCAGGGCAATGTGCATGCTTGATCTGTAATATTGCATGTCCTTGCTTGTTTGACAGCCAACCACAAACACCTTTCTGGAGATAATTTGAACAATGAGATTTTGATAGTGATCAATGTTCAGATGCCATCTTAGGATCAGGTCCTTGGAAGGCATGTGTGTCCTGGATACTCTAGCACAAGTGGTTTGTGGAGAGCATGTGCTCTAGAGAAAAAAGAGGCAGGGATAGCAAGAGAAAAGATGGAAGCAGGGAGCACTGTGCTGGAGGCTGGCTTTCATCTGATTTTGCTGGTTTGTCTCTCCAAGGAGGCAAGTCAGTAAGTTAACTAATGCCCAAGTATCACCAATGCCAGTTAAGGACTTTCCTATGAGGTGGAAGATTAAGCACCCAGTTGAAATAGCTTCCTTTAGTAGAGAGCCAAGTGCTGGAGCTGGGGTGGGCATGGCCAAGCTGCACTAGCAAACAACCCTTTAGCAACTGGAGGATGAAGGATGCCCTGGACCCACTTACTGATCTCTCTCTCTCTCTCTCTCTCTCTCTCTCTCTCTCTCTCTCTCTCTCTCTCTCTAATAAGAATGAGTTTATTTACACTACCAACCAGTAGAGACTCACTGTTGATCCCTTGATATGCATGTTGAACATTCTTTATCTTTTCCATATTTTCCTTCTAGGCATTCCTCTCTGAGTCTATTAAAACTAGGAGTTGACAGAAGACACTGGGGCAGGACTCAGGTCTAAAGACAACATGGCCAAAGCATAAGCCCTTGCTCTCCTGGTTACTGGATGAGAACCTATCCAGTTGGTCGACTTGGTTGTTTACACAGTAGATCATGGGGAGATAAACAGAGTGAAGGACCTTTTACATTTCAGACTCCCAGTTAGACCCCAGGTAGACAAAACAACAGAAATTTCTAACTTCACCAGGAACATCCTATGTGCACTGTCCAACAGTCACACCCTTCCTACATATTCCAAGGCCTACGAGCTGATATCACACAGTCCAATCTCCAGTCCAGTCAGGGATCACTGGTACTCAGTGGCATTATTTCAATGAAACCTTCTCTTTAGATGCACACTTCTCTTCAGAGCTAACAAGTGGTCAGCTCATGCCCCCCTCTCTTTCATTTAATACCTTTGTTTGCTAAAAAGAAAAATTTCATTAGAGAGCTCACCTGCTATAAGGAGTAGTAGATGCAAGGTCAAGACATGAGGGCGGGGAGCATGACAGTGGCATGTGGTTTGACCTTACTGATTTATATTGCTTCTTAATATTTCACCTGGCAAATCTGGTTAAATTAACAGAAGACTTGAAAAAGAACCCTAGGGCACAGATATGTTCAATGGTAGCCCAGAGTTCTGAAAAGTGGGTGTAAAGTTGGACTTTTACGACAATTTGTTTTTCATTTTGAAAATACTTTGACTGTGACAATGTCCACTTTGGGTTGGGGAGAGAGCTGAATTGGTTAAGTGCTTGTTTTGACAACATGAGGACCTGAGTTAGAGTTCCCCAAAAGATATTTTCAAAAATGCTAAGTATGCTGGCACTGGGAGAGCAGAGAGCAGTGGGTCCTGGAGGCCCAGTGGTCAGCCAGCTTAAATTACTTAACAAGTTCTAGAGCCAGTGAGAAATCATAAAAAATACAAATACCCCTCAATAAAACAACAACAATAACGACAAAGGTGTGTAATGTCCTGAGGGATGGCACCGGAGTTTATCTTTGGGACTCCACAGACAGGCATATATGCACCTATGTACCTCCAGCTAAGAGTCCGCTTCTCCTGAGGTATGGATGAGCTGAATAGAAGCCTGACCCCATCCTCTAGTCTGCTCTCATCATTCTGGAGATTCAATGCTGGGCATAGCTTCAACCTTTGCAGAAACCTCAAGGTCATAGTTTGCAACACTCTCTTCCAAGGCTAGAGAAAATACAGCAGCCTCAAACTCTTCCACCCGAATGAGAAGGCTCTGGTTCTCTTCAGGGTCACCTCTACCTTCAGAATACCATGGTTTTATGATGATTAATAAATTTCATTTCCACTGAGGAAAAGGGACCATGTCAGCTCTAACCGAGAGCAAGGAAGCTTCTTTTCAAATGCTAATTTCTAAACACGCCCTTGTGTGACAGGACAGTTTAGACACAAGGTTATTAGGGAAAAATGGGGACTTGAGCAGTACTCCTTCAACAGACATGCCAGGCACGTAGACACCCCAGTGTCCTCAGAGGGAACAAAGAGCAGCAGTTCCCAGGGACATCCACAGAGTAAGGGCAATATGGCTTAGGGTCCAATCTGGGATGAGATTAGCTTTCACACTGCCATTCCTAGTAAAACTGGACAAGACATAATCAGACTACAAGACTTTCCTGGCCTCAGTTCCAACAAAGCAGCAATCTTGAGAAATACGAAGCATGCTCACTGCAGTCCACATTGCTACAGAAGACAGCAACCAGTGCTACACCAGATCAAACTCAGAAACCTTCACCCAACTTAAATCCATTCAAATTGAGAGACATTTATAGTTCTAAGATCCATGTAATCCAATATCAATTCATCCGTCCATTTCTCCACTGAATTAAATGTAAATCTATATAGATTGTATCTCATCATTATTCTGCTTAAAACCTTCTACTGTTTTTTCATAGATTCTAGAATCATACCCTCTATTCATCCAGTCTTGTCTACCCTTTGTGTCACAGGGCATATAGCTGATAATTTCTTTTACTTTTCTATACAGTTGTTTAGCTTTTCCCCTCATGGTAAGAAAGGCTGTGTCTGCTCTATAGACATAAATCACTTGGATGAAGGAGAAGAGAAGAGGAAAGAACCAGGATTCAAATGATGCTGGAACCCATAGTATAATTTTTCATAATTTTAAAAATTATATGTATATATGTATATTTGTGTATAATTTTAATAATTATATTCACATATATAGTATACATATACACATTCATATACATACATATATACATTGTGTGTGTGTGTGTGATGTGTTGATTTTTCTCACCCTTCACACTGCTGTCTTAAGTCCAAGGTCTCTCACTGAATCATCCTAGCTTGCCTGGCTGACCAATGAACTCTAGGAATCAGTCTGTATCGAGTCCCTAATCCTCCTGTGTTGGGGTTACAGACACATGTGACCATGCTTAATATTTTACACTTGGGATTCAAACTCAGGTCCTCATTGTTACAGAGTAAGCACTTCCTCCCATTCAGCTATATCCCCAGGACCATGCTGCGTATTCTACCAGTAGAAAGATCCTTTAGGATATACTTGCTAAACATTCCCCTTTGCCACTGACAGATACTGGAAAAAAAATCTGGGAACTCTTGAAATTGAATGTGGAGCTTTGTACCCCACCCCTGCTAGATTACAAACACTAGACAAATAGCCACAAGGTCTAAATCATTGTAAGAAAGTAAAATATGGATAATGGGGGTCTCTTTTCTTGGCTGATGTAGCATGGTCCCCAGCCAGAAAGCCTCAAGTTAAAACAGGGAGGCAACATCATGTCCCCTGGGGAGAATGCCAAGAACTTCCATATCCAACTTGTGTCTTCACACTGTCCTTGCTTCTCTATGTCAGACAAGACTCCTGTTTCTAAGATCCACATAACTTCCACTCCAAGATGGCGTGCTTCTATCTGAGCTCTGCCATGTTCACATGTGAAATGCATGAGAACAAACCCGATGCACTTGAAAACCATCCACAAAGAACAGTGGGGTGTGAGGCTTCTCACATGGAGTCTAACAAGCTGCCCTCCCCCCACTGCACATGCCTTTGATGTCAGAGACAACAGAAAGGTTCTATTCTAATATGCTCACAGGTACTTCTAGCAATCAAATTACAAATGCTGTGGCATAAGGATCTACCGAAGTTATAGATTTCAGCTGGAGCTTCAAATAGTGCACTTGAACTCAATATCACATTGCCATAAAGTAAATGGTTTTTCTGTTGAATGAAACAGAAATCTATATTTTTATGTGTATGCATATGTATATGAAGTGTGTATGTGCTTGTGTGTGTATGCATGTGTGTTTGTACACATGTACTAATGCATGTAAATAGCAGGTGTTGGTAGTGGGTGTACATGTGATACTAGGGGTTAATGCTCTGTGTCTCCTTTGATACTCAACTGACTTTATTGAGGCAGGGTCTCTTGCTGACCCTGGGAGCTTGCAAAATAGACTAGTCTAGCTAGCCAGTTTGCTTGAGTCCAGCTGGCACACCCCCTGGCTTCTATGCGAGCACTGGGGTTTCTATCTGGCATCCTCATACTTGCATGGCAAGTGCTTTGTCCATTGAGCCATCTTTCCAGCTCTGAATCCATATATTTGAAAAATATTTTGTGAATCCTACTGAGACATAGAAATAGAACTTATTATTACTGTTTTCAAAAATCTAGTTAGGACAAGCTGGGTGCTAATGAAATCTGATGTGCCTGCTTGAGTAACCCAAGCAGAGTTCCAACAGTGTCACAGTTTTCTGCTAAGGGTATAGTAAGTGTGGTATAATTAATTTCACTCCTTTTCAATTAAGAGTCTTGTACAATATCTTTAACATTATCTTCCCATGCCTCTAGTCTCAGAGACAGCTGGAAGAATTTCTATGGGGCAGAAAGGTGGGTAAATTCTGTTCCCACTCAGATGGAGTTTATAAGGTGGTGTGGCCTTCTTAGCCAGTCCATTGTGTCAGAGAGGTGACTGACTTGTGTTTCTCCTGCAGGAATGGTTGTGGAGGGTGCTTTCACATTGCCATGCTTTACTGGGACAGCAAGTGCTCCTGTCTGTACCATGCCATTAGGGACTATCATGTGCCTTTTCTTTACACCTGGACTATTAGTCTGTAGGTATTTAGGAAAATGAATCTAGGCTAAGCACATACTAATTGAAAAGGTATGAGGGCTCAGTGGTTCTGATGCCCTGCTCTGTGGGGAGTTCTGGGGATTAGGCAGTGGATCTTCTCTTTCACATTCTTAGGGAGAGCCAACAGAGGTCTTATTGGTCCATACTAGTGTCCATTCTTAGTAAGACTCTCTGAGCTAGTGAGGAGGGAGGAGGCAGAGACTTAAGTTGTACACAGACATTTTATTCCTGTTTTATAACTCTCATCTGGCAAACTATGAGGACTTTGAAAATTGAGGATTAAAAAGATTCAAAAGGAAGCGTGTTGGGTCTCTTCACTGCTGGTAGAATGTACTATTGAGCTGCAACTTTTCCCCATCCAGAAAGGAGTACATTAAGAGCACACCTTACTCTGACCATGACCCTGACCCTGACCAAGTAAGTTCTTGTTTGGGCCACACCCTCTGCTCTTCCAGGGACTGGAAGTGGGAAAACAGGCCTATTCCCTTAGAGAAGGAAGAACACTCAAAGGCTTTGGGCTCTTCTATTCCCTAGAGTTAGTGTTATGCCATTATAATTCAGCCACCATTTGTTCATTTCCCAACATAAGCATTATGAGCATTACATTTTTCAACCCAACCAGTTACTGTTTCTCACTTATAAAAGCAGGCAGGCAAGCAAGTTAGCAAACAAACAAAGAAACAAAAGAGACAAACAAAAACCCTACCGCCTGATAGAGTCAAACTTATAGACTTTAACATGGAGGGGGGTATTTTATAAAAAAATCTTTGTATTTGTGGATACAGACTCTTGTAAATCCCATGGGCTTTCTCTGAGCTCAGAATGGGGAAAACTTCTGCCTTCAAAGGCTCAAGAAATATTGCTCAAACTATGCTAGGTTTCTGCTGAAGACCTTTCTCATTCCTGGACTGAACCTTATTTCTGAAATGAGTAAAAAATTCTCCTTCTTTCTTGCAAGTAAATATCTGATCAGACAACCCAAGAGGTTCAAGACAAGAAAAAATTTCCCCAGGCAATTACTAGGTTCCACCATTTTCTCAGTCTTAAGGATAGAACAACATACTCCATTTGGAGAAGGTTTTGAGATATGTATTCATGCATCTTTGGCACAATGCTGGGCACCCACAGCTTAAAGGAAAGGAAGTACTAGTTACTTCCTACCTTGAGTTGAGTGCATTGACTATTTTCCTCATGGTACCCAGGAAGCAGGGAGGAGTGTCCTTATGATAGTTGACTTTTTCCTTCTAATTCTATATGAGTCCCTAGTCAATGGGGAGGCTGCTTTGTACATTCAGGGTGGTCCTCCACCCCTTAGCCAATCCTCTGAGAAAGTACCTTGAAGTAGAGGCATGCCTTTTAATTCAGGTGTTTCTCAACCTGGTTGACAATGAAGACAAACCATCTAGGGTCATAGAAGCCAATATTTGGTACAGACATTCCAGGAACAATGGCTCATATCTAGACACAAGCAGGTCTGTACTGTCCTTATAGGAAAGTTGGACTTCCTGAACCACAGACCCCACATTTTGATTTTCTGCAATAGAATAAAGACCCATTGAAAAATATTTCTCATATCTATTTAAATACATATTTCTCATATGTATTTAAATGAATTCAGAGGGCAACTGTTAATCTTGTGAATGTTTCTATTCAGTCTTTTGTGGAGTGAGCAACTGGAGTCTGAGTATCAGGTCTTAAAATTTCCTCTATAATAGTTTCACATTTGCAAATACTATTTCTCAATCCAGTACAACCTTCTTTCCCAACAAAAGTTCTAGATTAGGAGAACCAATCCAGACTCAATACTCAAAATGCAAAACATCTAGAAGTCTGCTCCTAATGCCTCAAAAGCTCTAATGTACAAGTGGAGATAGAAGGCAACTGCATTCCTCTCCACAAGGCTCTGGTCTTTCATATTTGAGTCCTGGCTCACTTCCTCAGTTTGCATTCAGAAATAAGCTTCAGGAATCAAAGCACATATCCAACCTTAAGATCTTCACAGTTGCCCCAGAAGTGGGACAGAATGCATCCTCTGAGCTCTGAAGCATCAGTGTGGAAGTCTCATAGAATTCCTTTCTTCTCTCTCTCTCTCTCTCTCTCTCTCTCTCTCTCTCTCTCTCTCTCTTTCTGTCTCTGTCTCTCTCTCTCTTTCTCTCTCTTCTTCCTCCCTCCCTCCCTCCCTCCCTCTCTCTCTCTTTCTTTCTTTCTCTCTTTCTTTCTTTCTTTCTTTCTTTCTTTCTTTCTTTCTTTCTTTCTTTCTTTCTTTCTTTTATTTCCTCCTTCTTTCTTTCATTTTTAAATTTTTTGCACACAACTTTGTGATGAACACAAATATTTACACAAATCTAATACCTACAACATGTAAGAAAGTTGGTTTCCATATCTCTGTCAAATCAGAATTTTTTTCTGTCCTATCAATGTAGTTTCAATACTTTGAGTTCAAATTGAGTTGAAATTATTCTGAATTTCAGTGGGGCAGGTGTGGAAAAGCAGTCAGTCAATCGATCAATCAAACAAACAAACAAAAACAAACTAAAAGTCCAACTTGATTCTATATTTACCAAGCAGAACAGCAGCCAGCCATTTAGGAAGACACAGTAAGTCCCACTTTGGGCCTTCCAGTAGGTTAGTCTGGAATGAATGCCTCGCTGGATAGAAGAGGCATAGGCACACTCAAGGCAACCTCTTAGAAACTCTCTTTCTCTTTGTCTTAAGACCATTGTAAAAGCTGGTAGGAATTTCCTATTATGCTTTGAAATCACTGTGGCGTCCCAGTGGCAGCAAAAAGCACACAAACAGTCATAGAACCATTTGTGTCCTTCATCAGCTCTGTGATCTAGTAATCCTGCAGAGAAGTGGGGGGGGGGGGCAGTAGCTAAGGCTCCTTGGGTCTCTCTGTACCTCCTAAGTAAAGGCAGGGACCCTGACAGTACAGGACTTACATGTGTCATGAGGGCTGATGGGTTACTAACTTGTGAGATACCAAACAGGCTGTAAATGATGCCCTCTGTCTGTTGTATGTAGGATGGGGTACTTATGTGAGACCTGCTCTGGGTTGGGTTGACTACTGGGGTTTGGGATATTGGTCTCTTGTATGTTTATGCAAGCAAATCAGAGGTTTCCAGAGGTAACAAGCATAGTGAGAAAGACGTAGGTTCTGAGACCTGAACCCCAGGGTATTTTCTTCTGCTTTAACAACAACAACAACAAAAACAACAACAACAGCAGCAGCAGCAGCAACAACAACAACAACTACAATGACAACAACCACACACACAGTTACACACACAATGATTTACTTGGAAACATATTAAAGCATAAAAATAATGTTGGGGTGCAGTACTAATGAATTGTGTTTCTCTAGTATAATCTAGTATTTCTCAAAGAAACAGAGTAACAGCCACAAATATGAGCCCTGTATATTGTTTAAAATTCTATTATAGTCACAGTTGGAAATACAGATTTGTTTTTAGTTATCTCAATATATTTAAACTGCAAACATTTTTTATAATTATTAATGGAATGGCTTGTACAATAATAAGAAGCTACATGTTGATGAATTCCACTGCATACTTTAGACTTAGCAATAAAGATGGAGCCACCACAGCTCAGGGCCCAAAGTCAGGAGAGTGGAAGACCTACCTCCGGAAAAGACTCCAGAGCTTTCCTCACCCATGGACAGAAAAGGCCTCCAAAGAGTGTGCCTAACTCTGCTATGGATCCACCTGGGAGAACTTGCTAGAATGTTGATCTTCAGGTTCCCCTTTCAGATCCAGAAATCTAATGCCCAGGGTTGAGGGTAGGTTAGGGACAGAATAGCCCCTGTATCTGAAATAGGTCTCACAATCTGAACTTAAAGATACTTCTTTCCTAAGGTTTCACTGCTGTTACCTCCTTCCATTAGGCAAATTCAGCTGTCTATATTTCCCTAATTTTACCAGTAAATGGATAAGGCCATTTTATTTTTATGAGTACATTTTATTGTTATTGCATGCCACAAGCCTGGAACAGTGCCTCATACACAGTAAGCTTGCAGTAAACAGGACGATTATTATTTTTACTAAGTACTTTTGCTTACATGATCCTGCTGCACCTGCTACTTCCAGCAAAGGGCACATCACACTCCACTGGAAACAGCACCAATTAACTGCAAATCAGTTTTCTCCATGACAACTTTGCTGAGTCGTCAGAAGATGCTGATGAGGGGAGGACAATTAGAGGGAACCTGCTGAAGGATCCATTAGAGGAATGACCAATTTAGCAATTTCCTCTAAATATTATCTGAAAGCTTATTGCAGGTGTGTGCATACATGTAGGCTCAAAGGGATTACAGAAAGAAATAGTGCTCACACCTAACTTGGTTCCCTGTGTGTGCCAAATATTGCTTCTTTATTTAAAAGATCTGCCTTGCAGTTGACAATTCCAACAGCTTTTACTAATTTCATTTAACTAAGTTTTTTTTTCACCCACACCAACCCCAGGTTGGGTACCACAAGCATTGGTAAATGGGGATAGTTATCTCTGTGGGTTATGGGGCTTGGAAAGCAGGTCCTGATGATCCTGTAACAAGAACTTTACTGACTGAGCTCTTTTTTATGGTAAGTTTGTGTGTGTGTGTGTGTGTGTGTGTGTACTCATATATACATACATATGTACATATAAAGTTTATTACATGCTAGCACACAGAATTCACTCAATAATAGCAAGTTACTGATGAGTCCTGAATAATTCAATAGAGCTCACAAAATAGACAGATGTTACAGGGGCAAAGTACTTAATGTAATCTCCCATATCAGGAAATAACTCTCACACTATACGAGAGGAAAAGACAGGGTTGTGATGGGCAATAATGACTGTCATGTGGAGAATCTCCTAGGAGACAAACATCTGGTACATCTTTGAGGAATATTCTAGATTTGTTTGGTCAAGAAGGGAAGAACCACACTGAATGTGAGTGGTACCATCCCAAGGGATAGGTTCCTAGACTCAATTAAAAGTCAAAAGCATTCATTCCTCTCTGTCTACTGATGTTAGATGCAATCTGAGCAACTGTCTCACACTCTGTGCTTTTACTACCTTGCTGCTGTGCCTTCCCTCCATGACTATATCCTCAAACTGCGAGTCAAAATCAAGCTCTCCTTCCCTCAAGTTACTTTGGACAGGCACTTTGTCACAGCAGTAAGAAAAGTGACTAACACAGAAGTCACATGTGTTTTCTAATCTCACTAGCATGTTCTGCATATGCCCCTATAAAGTAATATTCAAAAACAACTACTCTTTAAATTTCCATGACCAAGAGTCACTGTAGGCTGTCACCACATTTTCCAGAGTCTCTGTGGAGGGTTTCTTTCCCCTCTTCTTTTCATATAAAGTTCTGGTCTCTATAAGATCTCTGACTGACTGTTAATTTAATAAGATCAACATGAATCCTCCAATGATTATGGGAAATGCTATATGAGTTCACAGCTTCCCAATCTTAACTTGTCTGAGCCACCTCTGTGAGCTCAGGCTACCTTCCTGATATCTCTAGCATACACACTTGCTCTGACCTCTCTGGATATTTTGCTCTTGAAACTGCAAGCATACCTAATTGCTTAGCCTTTGCACTTGTTGTATGTTCAACCAATTCAACTGTCAACTTGCCACAACTCAGAATCTTTTGGGAGAAAAGTCTCGGTTGATTGTTTTTATCAGGTTGCCCCATGGGCATGTTCACGGGAGCTATTTTGACTGTTAATTGATATAGCAAGACACAGTCCATGGTGGGCAGTATGATCATCTGGTCAAGTAGGTACTGGTCTACCCAGGACTGAAGCAAGCTAGATGAAGTGAACATGCAGCACGTATCACTTGTATCCTTCTTGCCCTTGAGGATGAAGTCACAGGACTGGATGCTTGAGTTCTTGCCTTGGCATTTCCTGTGTGAAGGACTCTAGCTAAGAACCACAAGCAAAATAAACCTCTCTTGATTTTTGTTGGTTGTTTTTATCATAGCAATAGAGATGGAACACTTAGTTTATTCCTTGACTAGATTCTTGTGTTCTTTTCTGTGCACCCTCATCTAGAAAGCATTTCCGATCATGAAGCTACAGTTACATAGCACCTTAAAGCCCCTTTGCCCCCACAACTGCTCTTTTGATTAATTAGAGAATATCTACTCTATCTTTTACATTTATTTTTATTTCATTTTAATTGTTACTCTGTGTGCATGCATGTGTATACCTGTATGGCTATGCATATGCCGTGGCAGGCATTTGGAGCTCAAAAAGGCAGTTTAGGGAGTTAGTTCACTCCTATCATGCAGGTCTCAAGAATGAAATTCAACATGTCAGGTTTGATGGCAAGCACATTTATCCACTGAGCTACCTCCCTGGCTCCAGTCTAACTTTATATCAAAGTATATCCTATTCATCTTGATGTTTGTGATTTGGGATATGATCTCTACTAGAGTGGAAGTTTGTCTGTGGATGGCTTATCCCAAATTATTTAGTGCTGTGACCTCAGGACTTAGTTAGGTGCACATCCCCAGCATGTGACAATGGCTCCACAGCTACTATCAAACTTGAAAAACTTCCATTCATTAAGTAACTTGATTTTTCAACCTTCATTATTGCATAAGACCCATCTTTTTCTCCTAAAGTTGCTAGTTCATTCTGAAAATGTTTTAGTGAATTGCAAAGGGGGCTTCACAGAAGAAAAAAATCACAACATCCACCCTTAACTGCTCTTGAAGACTCCAATCTATAGAAGGTTTTTCATATTATACATTAATCGATAGTTAAAGTGGGCTAGTTGATGCAACAGTTAGCATCATACCCTGTTATTAAAGGGCCAACTTCTACTTGTTCCTTCCAGGATTAGCCCTATTCATAGGAAAACTAAGTCAAATAGTGAAAAATTTGAATTGCCTAGTATGAAATTTGTTCCCACATAAACAGTCTCACAGCCAACAAACGTGAATGGGCAACTACTCAACACAGGTAGCAGACAAGAATCAATTTGAGGGCATCCAGCCAGTAGAGAGCATCCCTTTGTCTTGAGGAGCCTAAAGAGCAGATCATGACCTTCCTCTTCTGATTAAGGTGATGATCATCTCACCACCACCAACCCACAACCAACCCACCTGCTCGTATCTCCCACCATTTGCAGCCTTTCCCAAGAACCATTTCTAATGTATTTTTTTTATAAAATCCAGCAAGCCCTGCAAACCAAAAAAATTAAGAATCTTGATTTTTTTCAATTCAATGCAGGGGATCAAACACAGAGGTTTAGTCCTACTAGACACATTCTCTACCACCAAATTCATCAGCCTAGTTCACTGATGATTTTCTCAGAAAAATAGGAATGTGCTTGTTGTTGCATTGATCATTGAAAGATACTAGGATATCAAGGGCCTGTCCTCTATGGGGCTGCTTTAGCAAGCAAGTGGGCTGTGTAAGATGTGTGTGCACTGGGATTTTACAGCTTGCAAGGGAAAACCCCCATGGTGATATTAATTTCATTGCAGATCTGAATTCTCATTTGGACTCTGTATGGGAAGTAGGCTAGCTTCAGGGTGTTCTGACTGATGAGTATCTTTTCTTTCTGCCTAATTCAAAACCTCCAGTTCAAATGAGACCTGACAATGCACACAATACAGTATTAATATGGCCATCAGAGGTAGAGTGGCATCTTCAAAATGTGATCCACAATAATTCATTAGTATGTACTGAGAAGCTGTCCTGGAGAAGACAGGATAGGAGAGAACCAGACTGTGCTCATGCAAACATTATGTGTTACTTCTTTAGAGAAGGCTGCATGTGACCACTTGCTAACATAATTGTTTTTTAGATCATGGAATTCCACCAATATCTACTTTGATGTTTCCAGGTTTCAGTTTTGGTTCATGATGTCCAATATGGCCTGAGACACACTGAAACACACATGTAGTGTGTCTGTATGACCAGCACATCTACAGGTAACACTCACTCATGTTACTCCGTCATTCCTCCCAACTCCAGGCTCTACCAACCCATCTCCCTTTCTTGCTCCACTCTGGAAATGTTTGGTTATCCCTGAGCCCCAGGAAACTATTTCTCACTCTGTCACTCTCACACATGCAACTAACAGCCCATCTTCCACTGTAAGGCATTAATGTGTTAACTGTGGAAGCAACTCTGACTTGGAGAAGCAGGGGGTCGTGAGGATGGAGATGGGGTGGAGAGAGCAGCATCATCGTTTAGCAAAGGAACTTTTGCAAATGGAGTACTCGGCTGCCTTAGAAAATGATCTTGTGGAAGGAAGCCTTGGAGTAAAACCTCAACCCATTAGCAATGCAGAGAATGAATGCCTTTATCGATGACCCCAATGCACAGACCCGTGGGACCCTGCCAGGAGCATGCTCCGAGCTCTGTCCTTCCTGTCATCCATTCTCTCCAAAGTCTCTGGACAGTGCCTGAAACAGTATTAGTAATTTTCACTTTTGTGTACTACTCCATCAATAAAAAATAACCGGTAACAGATCCATGGTCTCTGCAGAGCTGGGTATCTGGATGGTATGTATGCTTTTGAACATCTGTGGTCTACTTGGCTGTTACCCTTCGTCCACTTTCCATGGTCAATAGCATTCCATTGGCAAGATTGTCTAGTGATTTTCTGAGGTAGTTTAGGCTTTATCCCTCCCCCCACATACAATGAGAGAGAGAGAGAGAGAGAGAGAGAGAGAGAGAGAGAGAGAGAGAGAGACTGCATCAAGGTACTATCTAGGCACTTAATCAAATAATTCCAAATTTAATTGTTCAGAACCACGTCAAGGTGAAAGTACAAGTGTTGTTTTGATGGAATTATCATGAAACGATTCTATTCACCAATGTCCTGGTTTTGAACACAAAATAAACTGTCCTTTCTCTACGTTCTGATACTTGAGAATATGTGTTAAAGGAAAATGAAGCGGATCTTTAGATAAAGGAAGGAAGATCCCCTTCTTAAAAGACAGATGTAATACACTTCCTAATGCCACTGGCTTTGTGGATGCAGTCTCTTATGGCCAATAACCGTCCATGAAGATCCCAAATAATTCCCATTTCAATCTCTTGGAACTAGATACAAGATGTCAAAAAAATCACAGGAGTCACCTTGCTTTCCTAAGTTCCTTTGGTCACCATTTAACAACACGAGTACTGGTTATTCCATGAATTGTGTTGTGTATTTGTTTACCACAAGGCTTATTCTTCCAAACCAGGCATCATTAAAATCAGAAATACAAACATCAGAGTATCAGAGTTAGCAAAACTCCTCGAGTATTTTCCAGATGGCGAGTCTAAGAGCTTAGGCTACACTCAAAACTACATGGTCTCTTTCTCTCTTTATAGAAACTAAACTTTCTACAGTGACTAACTGTAGCATGTGAAGAAGATAAAAAGAAGGAAAAAAAAGGATACTGAGACTGAGGTGGGGACATCAGGAAGGAGGAATGTCTGTTACCTGCAGAGGTGTTACAAGAAATTTCATCTGTTGCAACGAAGACGAACTGATTTCTGGAAGAGAAGATAAAATTCACAATACTGCTTGCTCAGGGGGAAACGTGCTCGCTGGCAATTGGTTCCATGTGCACAGGTGAAGGGTGGGGAGGAGGCTGCGTCTGCATGGGTGTGGCAAGGAAATGTGCGGATGGACCGTGGACTTGGAAAGCTTGAAAAGATCACAAAACAGGCATGCGGGACCATGAAATCATGAGGGCATTGGGATGTGGGCGTGTACAAGCTGTTGTGCCAGGGTATTAATACTGCGTGTTACCAAAGCATGCCAGGGTGCATGGCTAAGGCCTAGCTATTCATGTTGTGCTCATATAGGTTTTTTAAAATGCTAAATATATACTGTAACTTTCTTTAAAAATAAAGACTATTATTAGGAAAAGAGTGTACCAGGACTAACTAGGAATAGCATAACACTCCATATATTATGATATACTATTCAAAACTGTTTTTAAAAGGAAAGAAAAATACTTTCATTACAGAAGAGAGCATTATATGAAATTAGGTTATGGATAACAATTTATCAAACTAAGGTTGTTTTAGGAAGACAAAAATCTCACCAACTAAAACAGCACCTATTTTTCCAAATTACGCTTTATTTTGGAGGGGGACATACATGCTGTGATGCATATGTGAAATCAGAGGACAACTAATGGTATTATTCCTTGCCATCTGCCTTGTTTGAGACAGCATCTCCTGTTATTTCCAGCTGTGAACACCCAGCTAGTTTCCCTGTGAGCTTCCAAGGATTCTTCTGCCTTTGCCTTCTATTGCAATGTAGGAGTGCTAGAAGTATAGACACACACCACTGTGTCCAGCTTTAATGGTCCTTGAAGCATTTGAACTCAGGACCTTACAATTGCACAGTAAATGCTTTAACCACTGTGCCATCTCCCCATTGTGCTCAATTTATTTTCTTCCAATATGATGCATATTGGAAAGAAAACTTAAAAAAATAGAAAATGCTATTTCACTTTGTTTATTAAATCCAGACAAATGATAAAGCTCCCTTCAGGCCTTTTCCATGGTGGCAATTCAATAATGTAAGGTGTTGAATGGTGGAGAAACCATCAATTTCCCTAAAAATTCAAGTATCTGTACCTTGATGGTTGGACTCATTCATTGAGATGGGCTAGTATTTTAAATGCCTTGAAAACCCCCAGAGAGGTACTGGGTTCTCATTTGTTAGATTTTTACCGTGCATAGGGATCAAGAACCAAGATAAATTCATTTCTGAGGGAGTCTTAGTATGATTGCTTTTGTTCCAGTGTTTCAAAAAACATCCAGCAATTCAGCATTTCATAAAACATCTTAACAGAGTTTTACTATCGCAAGATGTGCACCTCTGAATATAAAGAGAGATGCCTCTAGAATATTCCTTGAAACTTAACATTCTGTTGAAAACCCTAGTTGCTTCAAAACCAATAAAAGCCTAACAAAATTATATACTCTCTGAGAATACTGTCTTCTATAAATCTAAAGTCAAAACTAAGTTCATTTATCATCTATCTTAAAACAATAAAAGTAAGTTTGGTTGTATCTTTGCTACATTTTTATTATGACCCAAACTTTTTGAAACTTAGAAACTATTGAGTTTCAGATTCCCTAGGTTTGAGGAGCAATAGGTTTGAGGGGCAATACAATTGATATATCTGAAAATGAAATAGATATACGAAATGGAATTTGATTTGACTTACATAAAGGCTGTTGATATTTGGCATGCCTAACCTGCAGGTAGAGTATTGCCAGCATGCATCAGACAAGCACTTTAGAGGACCTTCATTCACAAGGTGCTTATAACAGGAGCTCAGCCATAGCTGAGCATGGCAGCCTTGACCATTCACAGGTTGGTCTTAGAAAAAGCATTCCGATATGCATGCTGTGTGGGGGTGTTAATCATTTAAGCAGCACTCCCTGATGCATAACCCCCAATTCTATAAGACACTGCAAACATGTATGTTGCTTCTGTATGGTTCCCTTCTAGGAAATAGTCTAGATAATCAATGACCTTGAACTGACCCTCCTCCTTCTAATTACAACATGTTACAATAATAGGCATATACAGCTAATTTTATGTAGTGTCAGGGATTTAACCTAGGGCTTCATGAATGATAGGTAAGCATCCTACCAACTGAGCTACAACCCCAACTCCTAGGTTGCTAGATGGTGTATGCTAGGATTATTGTAGGCAACCCACACAGAGGTTAAGTTGTTATTGGAACAATAGAGAAAACTTTCAAAATTAAACCCAGGTGTATTATTTTGAAGTAATTAGATCTTAAGTGCTCCAGAATTTTACGCAATATGTTGCTGCCTTTAAGAGAGATCTTTTGGACACCATGATTTTTAATTCTTAAAATGACACATTTTTCTCTTGTTCTCTCTCACCATCCTTCTTCCACTCCTCTTACTTCCATCTTTATTTCCTTTTACTCTTTTCCTTCTTTCTCTCCTACCATCTACCATTGCTTCTGGTAACCCTCTCTTAAATTTTCTCTTTTCTTTTCGGTCTTTTATTTCTAAACATCTGCTTATAGGTGATGGAGTCTTTATACCACACAGTCTAGATTCAAGGTTCTAAGATCAACAGATCTTTGTGCCTGGGGCTTCCTAGTAACTAGGCCTATCTCATTATCATTTTTTTTTATAGTTCTTGAGTATGTTTTGGGACTAAGGAAATCACATTTGCTTTGATAACTCACTTTCTAAAAAGAATTGGCTTAGCTGGCTTCTGTTAAGTAAGATGAAATCTCAAAGATCTGAGATTCATTTCCAGTAGTTTCAGAGAGAAGGAAATGGGCACACATTGCTCTAGTATCAGAAGAACTTACAAAAGGCCTTCCAAAAACAATGACCAATTTAAGCATGAACTCTGTGCTATTTTTCTGTACTTTCAAATACACATAACCAGTCCCATTCCCTTCTGGAAAGATTCCCATAAAATGTCAGGAAAGTGCCCTTCTACAGAGCATAGAAAATATATGGGATCAGCCTGTGTGGCTATGGGCCTTCTAAGATTTTTCTTTCATTAGTTGATTATAAGCAAGATCAATAGGAACATTGTATCAAAGAAGCTCAAAGAGAAGACCAATGTGATGACCAATAGAGCCATGGCTCTAGTCTTCTCAAGGGCTCCGCCCTTTGCTGTGCCATTTTACAGATATTTTTGTTCCTTCTATCTTGAAGGAACATTTAAGACATTAAATAGAAATAAATATCCTATTTAGATATATATAGCCCATGTGCTGATTTGTTCTATGAAACCACTTATCCCAAATTACTGGAGAACAAAAACAAGATGAAAATTTTAGTTGGAAAAGTGCTGTCCACAAACAAGCTCAGAAAGAATTAATGATCTGAGCAGTGAGGGTGTGGGACCACTTCTTGTGCTAAGAAAGGAGGCTGGTACCATAAACTACCTCCTTACGCTAACTGTCATGTTTCCCACTCTTCATACAGACCCATATATTTAAAAGTCTCCTGACATCTTATTTTCAACTAAGTAGCCTGAACTTGGTTGTAGAAAACGTTGTCTGACAGTCTCAATCTTGGTTACATGGTGCTTACCTAAGAAACTTCTGATATCCTAGGCAACCGAGTTATCCACAGCCCCACTGAATGCGTGTCTTTGTGGGTGGAGCTTGAGCATGGACTACTTGTACCTTTCTGGTAATTTTCATATGCACTGGAGTTTGAGTACAAGTTGTCTAGGTGGGTGGTTTGTAGCTTGTATGATCACAAGGAGCACTCAGGGAGTGCTACCTGCTGGCTCTCCTCTGCTGGCTTAGCTGATCTGACTCAGAGTTCAACAGACACTCTGAAGCGATCATATGATATTAATAGCCAACAATGAGTTGGTAAATCATTTATTCCAAGTATGCAGAGCTATGCTTCTTGGGACTCCAGACTCTTATCAAATATTGATTAAGCACTTGCCTATGATGTGAGACTGCTAAATGTCATTCATACCTATGCATTTATTTCATCTTTCTACAAATGCTCTGATGAAATATGAGTAAATTGAGTAAGGCCAGTTGAGCCAAAACACCAAGTGATGGAGATGAAAGTCACATACTGTTATCCAGAACCCAGCCCCTATCCTTATTTCTTCTGAGATTCTGCTCAGGGGCAGTCACATGGGCAGTGTTCTATCACCGGTAGTGATGCCTGCCTCTCTAGTGAAATTTCCTAGGTAGTGATACAGCTTTGAATCTGCATCTTCTCTGAGACAAAGTGATAGACACTTGAATTCCTCTTTAGGTTATGAGTGAGGATTGAGAGAAATTATTACAGGATAATCAACTGTCTGCGAAACAGAAATGACATATATCATTTTACCCACAGACTTCTTTCCATTTTAAGATGTTTTCTGCAGACCAACCATCCAGAGTCCATCTTACTCAGCTGGTGGCATATTTAAATTAGCCTTGTGACTTACTATATATCATTTTTATCTCTCACCCCTCCCTGCCCTAGGTTAAATCTCATCTATTTGCAATTTCCTTCTGAAAATAATTACCCTCTGACTTCTAAGTGTCAAGTGAGAAGAGCGGCCCCCTAGTATTTCTCAAGGAGACTTGAGAAGTCAGGAATTAAAGGCAGGCTTCTGGAAAGACCAGGTGAGGCCAGATTGCAACTGTTCATTCTCAAATAGTGCCAGTGCTGTTCTGTGGTTAGTGGCTCTAGTGTCTCCTTGTTCTTTGGCTCTTTGATTCTTTATTGTTACTGTTAAAACCTCCAGATCTGTGTTGCTCATAGTGAGTCTTTGTGAATCAAATGCTTTGTGTCAAAGATAGCACAAGACCTACTCCTATTTAGAGCCCTACAGGATGCCGGCTACAAAATCCCTGCAGCCTGTAGGTTGCTCTTTTAGCTTGACTGCTGGCAGCTAGGGTCCCCCAAGATAGTAATGGAATGAAGTCATTTTGATTCTACCTATAGGTTATAGGGGATCTTTTAGCCAAAAGACCCAGACCCAGAGGAGTCCTGACCTTGAAAGACCACTCGTGTGTGTGTGTGTGTGTGTGTGTGTGTGTGTGTGTGTGTGTGTGTGTGTGTGTGTAGATATTATCGGTCACCTTTAGGTATCATTCCTCTAAGTTTTACTTTTTCTCTTTGATGATGATGATGATGATGATGATGATGGTTTGATTGTTTGTTTGATTCATTGTTTGAGACAGGTTTTCACTATGTAATCCTAGCAGGCCTGGGTCATGCTTTGTAGACCATTCTGGTCTTATAGGCACAGCCTGCCTCTGCCTTCCGAGTGCCAGGATAAAAAGAATCACCTGTTCCAAATTAAACACATGTTAAAAACTATTTCCATTTATTCATATGTATGAACACATGCCAAAATGCACATGTGGAGGTGAGAGGAGAAGTTATTGGAGTTGGTTCTTTTCTACCATGTAGGTCCTTAGGATCACGTCATTAGGACTGGTGGCAGACTCCCTTACCCACTGATCCTATTAGCTTCATTGAGTCTTTCAGATGGCCATTGATGACACAATGCTAAGTCATACTGATGGAGCACATTCTTCGGCCCTCTGTGCCAGTGGGGAAGGCCTGTACTGGACATGTATGCTTTCATCCTCATAATCTCAGGTGTGGTTCAGATTTGATATTTAAAGGAGAGCTGCTATTGATCAGTGTTCAAAATCTTGTCATCTCTTCCCATGACAAGTACTAAAATCCTATTCTGGAATGACTAGATCCCTGTGAGATGCATATATTTGCCTTTCCTGTGGTTATTATATTTAGGTATATATATACATACATACAACCTGTGAATGGCCTCTTAGAATACAATATGATATATGGTCAATATGATACATATATATATATCATGCACAATGAGATGTGATATACACAGATGAACTAGCAAATAACCAAATAAAGTAGAGAATGCTCCAAAAAGATGTCAGACTTCCTAGTTTTAAAAATAATTAGACAACCCTGGACTTTGGATAGTCATCTTTAAGGGTCTTTCACTGACCTGGAGACTGTCATTTCAATCTCTCCAAGGTCTACCATTCCACCCACTTTCAACTATATTCCCACTCAGATGAAACAGCTGGCAGAGATTCTAGAAGGGAGGGCTGTGATTATAAACTGAGTCTCATTAGAAACGTTACTTCAAATTTTAGGGCTTTAAGTTTATCACTGGGAAATGGAACCAAAAACTAAAATGTATGTTCCTCATAGACTTCGTGAAGATTTAGCAGAAAATGAAAGCAGTGTGGGAGTTTACAGTATCATATTCTGTGTCACTAAAATAAAAGTTTGGGGAGGGGCAGGAAGTGGTGCTTTGGAAGCTGATTTTGTCCTGGAAAGGCTGTGTGTCGTCCTGGAAAGGGTGTGTGTCACTTTTAGGAAGTTGGTGCATCTCAGGGGATTCCATATCTGTTGAAAGGCCACGAGAAGAGAATTAACATCCGAGGAGAAGTGTGACTATGTAGAAAATGTGTTTGAAATCCACCTGATGCTACCACTACTGATGATGATGGTGATGATGATGATGTACTGAGCTCAGGCTGAGCTCAGGCTGAAAATCTTCCATTCAGGACCATGCACATTTCTCCAGGAAGCCATGGCCTTAGTGACCACCCATCTCTCTCACTTTAGAGTTAAGGCAAGTGGAAGGTTGATAGTCTCTATACCTCGCCTGCATTCGCTCATGGACTAAATAACTGCACTAAGATTGGATTCTGGCATAAATTTAATGTGTGATTATCTTCTGTGTATCAGTGGCAAAGATTGATTAGCATATATATATATATATGTGTGTGTGTGTGTGTGTGTGTGTGTGTGTGTGTGTGTGTATATATATATATATATATATATATATATATATATATATGAACATGAACAATAAATAAAAGGTCCTGTTTCAGATCATAACTTGGCTACATACTGCCATAGGATACTGAACTAAGTGTATAATCTCTATATGCTACTGTTGTCGTGAGTCTTGTAGCTGATCAGGCAAAAAAAAAAAAAAAAAAAAAAAAAAAAAAAAAAAACCCTCACAATTTAAATGGAGTTATGGCTGCTGCTTTTATCTAGCCACTGCTTACAGTGAATCATCTCTAAGCTACCCATCAATCAGAAATTAAGTAAGTAATGACATTTGTACCAGAGTATTGAATTATAGCATTCACCTTGCCCTTAGTTTAATGGGTATAATTTGTCCTCTGAGGAGATGAGAAAACCAAGGCCCAAAGATGTTAAAAGAAACCAGATGTGGCACCTGCAGGGTTTGTTTTATATTCATGGCAGCCTATTATGCAGCCAATGATAGAATCTTAATATGGAACACTATGACTTTGTGGGTGAGAAATAATCATTACAGCTACTGACCAGTTGAAGCGGGTATATTTTGAGAGATGCCAAACACTTAAGAGGCTACTGAAGAAAAAACAAACAAACAAACAAACAACAAAAAAAAAGGGTACTGAAGAAGGAGTGGAAGAAAGGAGATAGCAGCAGGTGGGTTACCAGGGATGGGTCATTGAAGGTGTGATTCCCTTCTGTCATCTTAGGCTAAAGCATGTCAAGGTAAATTATGAAGATAACTAAGGAAGAAATATTTGGGTTTAGTTGTTTGAACTCCTTCAACTCTATTCATCTGTCTAAACACCATGAATTATTGTAGAGCAAAACTAACCCTAGATGGAATGCCAGAGAGCTAGCAAATTAAGAATCTCCTCAGTTCTTACCCACCAATACTCTATCGCCCTGCCAGTAAGCAGTTTTCCCCCTAACTATATTTTATGTTAGTTAAGTATGAAATGCACTACAATTCTGAAGAGTAGTGAATTCCAGAGATTAATTCAATCACTGCGATCTACACTGGGGAAGAAAGTCATCAAGTCATTCGTTTCTGTCAGATGGCTTTTTGCATGAAATTGCTGCATACAGATATAGAAATAACATAGATGTCACATGCTAACAGGGACTGGTTCTGGAAAAGAAGTCAACCTGTGCTCGTTTAGGTCAAAACTTGCTTTGATACCCTTAGAAAGTAGTAGGAGAGCTTTTTAATGGAAAAAAAAAATACATCTAATTCCAAAAGGTGTCAGGTTTAGCATAAGTGCTATTGTCAAAGAAAGTGACAAAAGGAAAAATTACTACCAATAAAAATAACATCTAATGGAAAAATATGGTAGAGAAGGCAAGGATTTTAAGTGGGTGTAGATGGGTGTGTGTATGAATGAGTGAATACCAGTGCTTGAGCATATATAGGATATAGGTCAACACAAGAGTAGTCTTGCATACACCATCCAATTTGTTGTTGAGTGAGGGTCTTTTACTGAACCTACAACTTGGCATTTTACCCAGGCTGGCTGGCAAGGGAGCTCTAAAGATTTGACTGTGGGTTTCTCAGTTTTTGTGTTATAAGTGTATGTCACTATACCTTGTTTGTGTAGAGTTGCTGAGAATCTGAACTTGAGTCCTCATGTTTATGCAACACTAACTTTTTCCAGATTGTGTGGGGAGGCATCTACAGATGTTTCATGAGGTTAAGATTATTCTCCCTTCAGTGTGTTGCCTTCTGCTCTACTAGATGGCTGTCACATACCAAGTTCACTCTTTATTTGTAGTAGAAAGGGCTCACCCAGGGGCTGCAAGTCTGTTCTTACTACAATTTTCTGATCTATCTCTAGAAATCCAAGACTTGCTAAATGTTCATGGTGGAGCCCTGATAGCACTACTTAAAAGATAAGAGTTCATTTGCTTTTTGGGGGCCTATCAAGCCAATGATCTGCAACTGGAAAAGCATGTAATTAGGCAATGACATGACCAAAGGAGCTGTTAGACCTTGTCTTGTCACCTGCAGATGCGGCTCCCCACATGGCTGTGACAGCCATGGTCTATTGGGCTTGGAATGCCCTAATTTCTCCCTGGTCCCTTGGTCCAGTCTGTAGATTATTTCAGGCCTATTTTTAACTGCCTCAATTACATATTCATCCAACAGTGCATAACACTAGTGAAGCCATGATAGGTTATGCATGAAAGATAATTAGTTCTTGAGACAAAATTTGGGCATATTTAAGGGTATATGTAAGGAGTGTGGAGTGTGTGATTGCGTATGTGTGTGTATGTGTGTGTGTGTGTGTGTGTGTTGTGTATGCGTGTGTGTATGTGAATGGTCTCTAAGTTAAAAAGAAGAGAAAATCAGGAAATAGGCCTTTTTATAACATCAGTATCGCTCCTTGCTGTTCACAGTTTGGCATTCATAGGCCCAAATTTGAAGCCCTTTCTACTTCTTTCTTTACAATTTCAGAATCATCTTAGTTGTTCTCAAATTAAATCAATACTCAAAGGGTATGTTGGGAGAAAATTTAATTAGCATTGTTGTAACTTTTTGGAGAATGTAAAATTAGAACAACTTTAAAGAGACAGTAATGTATGACTGTGTTTTACTAAAGAATTTGCTTTTGCCTGGCATTTGAGTCTTAGATCAAGGCTCTCACAGAAATACCTTTCTTTTTTTAAATATCTCAGAACTATCTCGAACAACTAATTTCCTTCTCTCTTCTTGAAGGGTTTGTATGTCACTCAAAATGGTGACTGAATCTGTTGTAGAAATAAACTTTCAATGAGAAAAGCAAAAAAGGACATAGCAATAAGACAATGCACATACATACACATAGATATGTGGACATGTGCCTGTGTGTGCACATGAGCAGGCACACCTATGTGTGTTTCAATATAGAGGTTTAGTAAAATCCTGAGCATAGTTTCAGCAGTGACACTGGGACACAAATGGATATAAATAAAGATACTGGTGACTCACTCCTGCTACATTCCCACTCTAAGGTGACAGAGCATCTTTTGTTTAAAAAATGAGAAGTGCTCATCACAGTGACAGAAATGACTTAGAAATGAAACCGAGAACAACCTCAGTGAGCTGCTATCACAGGCCACTGAGTAAACCCTGCACTCCTTACCTGACAGGCAAGAGTGACTTCATCTCACTGGGCCCTGCCAACTGGTACCCTCGCTCTACTCTAAGCCCTCATGTGCTTCGCCCTCAGTACTCCATTGACCTGAGAGCATCGTTCCTGATTGGCATGATCAAGTTTTGTCATACCTTCCCTAGATTATCTCAAGAGTTTTTTTCTCAAGAAGACTGAAAATATAAACAGGAAGACCCCATGCAATTGTAAATATTTATTTTCCCAAGGCAGAATACAAAGGGTACAAACTAACAGAAGAAGAAGCAAAGGTTTGACGTCCTATTGTGGCCCATTCTTAGGGGAAGAAGATTTTAAATGCATGGTAGAAAGAAGCTGGGCAGGACTCCCTGGTGCCTAAACAGATTAGATGGCCAAATTCCACTTTCCCAGGCCTCCTGGCTCAGGAAAGCAGCACATCTGTGAACTTGCGACTTATCCTTACACATGACCCTAAAAACAGGCACGGGCTTGCTTCTCACGTTCTGGAATAGTTGAAATTCTTATAACACCTATTTTGGAAAAGAAGAATTGGGAAACCAGGAAATGCAGGCACCCCTCCTCTGTGCTGTCTATTCTCATTTAAAATCCTACGCAGTCTATACACTAAGTTCTATATTTTAGTGCGTGACTAGAAAAACAAAGTAAAATCATCAAGTTCAGATGGTAGAACAATTTTTGTGAAATAACCTTTCTATAATGAAAAAAAGAAGAGTCCTAAAATGGTGAACATTTTACTCAAAATGCTCATTTCTGCTTGAGAGGGCCAAAACTAGATTTTCTATATATTTAAATTAGATAAGGATGCTAAGTAAAATGGCCCTTTTGTGTTCCATCCTTCACTCCCTCCTTCCCTCTCTCTTTCCCTCCCTCCTTCCCTCCCTCCTTCCTTCCCTCCCTCCCTCCTTCCCTCCTTCCTTCCCTCCCTCCCTCCCTTCCTTCCTTCCTTCCTTCCTTCCTTCCTTCCTTCCTTCCTTCCTTCCTTCCTTCCTTCCTTCCTTCCTACCTTCCTTCCTACCTTCCTTATTTATTTTTGGTTTTTCAAGACAGGCTTTCTCTTTGTAGTCTTGACTATCCCAGTACTTGCTTGTTTAGTAGACCAGGCTTGCCTCTAACTCACAATTTTTTTTTTTTTGCCTCTGCCTCCCAAATGCTGGGATTAAAGGCCTGGGCCACCAGTGCCAGCCCCTGGCTTATCATGTTAAATAAAGTCATTTGTCTATTTTCATGGTAGACACGTGGCATTCTTAAATCTGAATCCAGAAAATAATTCCCAAGATAGACTGAGGGGCTATGCTACACAAATGGGTATAGACTCAGTACCTCCTATGGCTTCAGTCATCAGACTAGGATTTTACCTAAGAATTTAGTCTGTCCTCTGTAGATTTGTTCATAGTGAAACATAAGAGAAGCAAAGATTGCATTCTGTTCCCTTTCCTTTTTCCTTTCTCACTCTCTCTTTCCCTCTGTTTTGTCTTTCTTTTCTTCCTTCCAGCTTTCTTTTGCTTTCATCCGTATTTCTAAGGACTGTCCATTTCTCTTCAGTTCTCCATTTATCCATCTCCTCATCTATGTATGTTTATATTTCTGCATCTATCAACTATATACTTTTAAACATGATACCAAAATGTGCCAAATTATACCCATTAAAATTTAAGAAAGATGCTAACCTATATCTCTCTGGAATGGATCCTCTGGTCCATAAGATGAGCTAATGAGTTCCTGGTCTGAATGGTGCTCAGAACCCACCATGACTACCTGAACTCCTCAAGTCCTGGCTTGCTTGTTCTGAGATTTCTCTCCAAATTCTCAGAAGTTGCTAAGAAGGGTGTAAGATGACAAGATTTTGCTTGGGCTTATTTTAGGTTGAGATATATGAAATTGCCAATATTATTTGTTCTTTTCTTCTCATATAAAAACAATGAAACTTTCAGGGCTCAGAGAATGAGGAAGGATAAATTGAAAGCAAATCCCTATTGCTTGCAGCATCTTTATTTAGTCTAGGGATGCCTGTGTGGCCCGGTTCTGCACACCTATGTCAATACTACTCTGTCATTTGTAGATCTTTGGAGAAAGTAAATGCTTTATAGTTTTAGTTAACTTTTAATGAGCATCTCTTACACAGAAGATATCTTTACAGAATTGTGAAGATTTCATTCTATCTATCCGTGTTCCAGAATACATTTTTCTTGCTTACTTTAAAAAATAAATTTTTATATTATGGAACTCAAAAAACCTCATTATAATAAAAATGTAAGAAAATATCTTTAGGATAAAAAAGTATTTGCTAAAAATCAATTTTAACATAAGTGGATTTCCTAAAACTATCAACTAAGAGACAATAATCTTCCAATGAGCACATTATTCTCATCTGCACATAACTTGATATAAACCTTCTTTCCTAAGTGATAGATTGTTATGCCTCAATTTTCAGTATTATGCACTACCTTACTTATTAAAAATACTACATTGGTTTGGAAAGAAAATTATGTTTTAATTGCTAGAAGGCATCTTCCCTGGTACAACCATATTTGTTGTTAATATTGACAGAAAAGCACTTTGTTCTTAGTTCTGCTATCTCCACTTGGTATCTGGCTTCTCTCTTCCCTGATGTGGAGGACACTTTCATGCACCAGTCCTTAAGGAATGTTAGAGTATCAGCAAGCAGGACAAGCATGACCAGGCTTTGTCTTCCTAGGCAGAGTGTTTTGTCAATGCTATATACACATCAGAAATCCCCCCAATATGAGTGGCATAATTCATTGAACGGGGAGGGTACCTTCCCCCCTTCCCACCTCCCAGATGGACAGCCAAAAGATGCAACAAGGATCAAGCCATAAAACACAAGGAACCAAGAATCAATCAATAAAGAGAGACCTTCACCCCAGGCTTATTCCAAGCAAGCCATTCATGGAGCTAATGTGATGGACCTGTCCAACCCAGCACATACATACCACAAACACATCAGCAACACTGAGTGGCATGCAATGACCAGATGACCACAGGCCCCACCGCCATGCTCTGATTGGTTCAAGTTCAGAAAACAATCTCCTTGAGGGTCTGGACAGTTGGCTTCCATTACAACAAAGCAAGATATTCACCAAATAAAGAAGTGATCCGGTCAAGTGTTTACCAAATGTTTATAAATCTTGTTCACCTATCCCCCCTCAATTCATCAAAGAATCTGTGATGTTACCTAAGTTCAGTTTAATCTTTTTGGCTTGGGAAAAGCTTGGTCTGAGGCAGATGGTCTTCATTCATAAGGTCAATACCCAGAGACTTTTGGGATGCTCATGTGCTCATTTAACCAGGAAGATGATGGGCAGAGAGCGGCAAGGTACCCATTAAAGATCTTCCAGGCAGCACTGAGGTTCAATACTGCTCAAAGGGTTCCTGATTCTTTAATTTTATAAGGGTATAATTTGGGTTGAGTAAAGACAAAATCCTACCAGTGGGTGAGGGTCTGGGTGGAGCAGCAAAGCAGACTTGTCTCCACTTTGGAGAAGGCTGAAGTGTTAGTCACAGTGACAGGATGTTGCTGTGCTGCTCTTGATTAAATTGGCAACCAGTGACTATTTTCCTAAAATTTTCCACTTGGCTGTTTTCCTTTAAAGTTTGAAAAGGTTTCTTTTGGTTTAGAAGTTTATCTTTTTATCTTCCTGTCTTCCAGAGACAAGGAAGTAAGGGTCTGATCATATAGATGCTGTGATCTGATAGTATAAAAATGCAATAATTTAGCACTGCCCTGGAGAGCTTCTGCACCTTTAGTAGAGATTCAAAAGCTATTCTGATAATTCCCACATTTTCCCTGACTGTATTTTAATAAAGCTCCTTTCTTGTCTTCATTGATTAAAAATAAAAGATACCACCACTTAATAATGATAAATCAAACTAGAAATCTCATTTTAGAGATTGTTTTTTGGTAATTCACCTATTACTGAATTTACTTCAATGAATAATTCCATAGGTGAAAAGTATTCTGCTCACAATAAAGTTAAATAGAGCCAGTAATCAATTTCCACAGCAACCAAGAGGACCTAATGTGCAAATATCACTAATAAACAGCAAGAGGCCAATTACGTGGAAAAGAATATAGTTAGTGATTCCTTCATCTGCGACTCTTAGACTAAAGTGGGAATTGCAGTTATTAAAGATTTACCAATCCAAAAATGAGGGTAATTTTTTTTCAGTAGAATATGTCACCAATGAGAACTCTGAATAATTTGAAAATTATAGATTTTATACAGATATTTACATATATGGTGTTCCACAATGCAGGGAATTTTCACAGTTTCAAATGGATGCAAGGGGATATGGTGAGCCTCCTCAGTAAGTCTAAAAAAAGTATTAAATGTTGTTGTTTATTTGTTTTTTTATCCAGTGTCTAAATTAGTCTTATTGAAGAAGGCGATTTAAAGTCTATCCTTGTAATTAACCTTCTTTCAACTTGGGGCTAAATGCACTTATTCTTAGGAGAAGCAAGATAAACACTCAAAGAAATAAATCTGTTTAAGATTCTTATAATTATACAGCAGGCTAAAGTTACTATGATTATAATTACATACAAAGTGGGCGTTTGAGAATTTAGCATCTAGAGATATTTTCATAAAATAATTAAGGGCTGTATGTAGCTGAGCCACATTACAATTGAGACTGTGTGGATCTGCAGTACTTGGAATTTAATAACATTTAAGCCTTTTCATTTGTAGAATTATCTCAAGTATTTCAAGATTGTCATCATTTTTATTAGCCTTTTTGACCCTCTCAATTGTCCTAACCTGGCGCCAGAGAATACTGAAGATAATAATTTACATGAAGCACCTTGCATCTTGCCAACTGATGATTGGATAAATGGATAATTCGTGTATTTACAACTGTGTCTGGACAGTGGCTTGGATTTCTTTGAAGATACTCCACAATTTGGAAAATGGGTTATGAGTGCTCATGAGAAAACAGTGGGAATTCCTGTGTGTAGCCAGACAGGAAATCTTAGCTGATTTTTGATGAGTTTGTCTGCTAAGTATGGCATCTTAAATTCAGGGATTTCTTTTGCTTTATTAAACTGCAGGAGAATTCTGCAGCTGCTGCACTCTAGCAACTCTCCCTGTGAGAAATGGGATGGAGGTGCAGGAAAAGTGCACCCCAGCAAACCATGGCCGTAAGCCAGACGGGAGCCCAGTGTCTTCTGTTCCCATTCATGGGCCACACCCCTTGCCTGCTTGCTTACCTGTCTGACCCAGCATGCCTCAGCCACACATGCAAATTGTTACCATTATTATTTTATTCATGAAACAGATCCTCAAATTAAAATAGTCATCACGAAAATAAGCACCCTCCAGGACATTCTCGCATGCAGAGCACCTGAACATTCACATTGATGTCCTCAGAGAACAGAGCCAGGAAATCGCATTCAGTATGGAAACACACACATTTGGGGATTTTTGGTTGGTTTATTGCCCTGTCCCCAACAAGGCACCTATATAGAAATAGCTAGAACTGTTTTAGAGAACATCACATTGCCAAAGCCTGGGGACCAAGGCATTCACACACATCCACCGGAATTCTGCATTTCTCAAATACATTTCTGTGCCTCCAGCTGCCAGTCTTCATGTGGGGTGTGCAGTGCAAATGAAAGTTGGCTTACATTTGTAAATTTGGGCACTGCCCAAATTGGTCACCGCAAAGACCAATAAACCACCTTATGAAAGTCAGGTGTACTGCCCATTATTTTGAATTCAATAGAGCAGAGGGAAATGTTTTCCTGAGGGTCATGTGGGAAAGGAAGGGAGCCTTCTCGTCTTCTTCCTATGAGCTAGATGAGACTATGGTCTTTCAGAGAAGGCTGTGAGAAGGCTGCACTGTAGTGTGTGTGTGTGTGTGTGTGTGTGTGTGTGTGTGTGTGTTTGGGTGTTTGCATGTACAAAATGCATGGATATAGGAATAAGGAGACCTGAAAAATAACTATCCAGGGACAGAACATATTTTCACAGCCTTACATCAGACAGGGTGAGGCATTCACAGTGAGCAGGCCTTAGGCATCCATCTTCCTCTTGAAGTAGCCTGTGGAGAGCTTTACCACAGGACCTAACTTTTAGGGGTTTCCTTCTCAGTAGTCATGCATTTTTTTTTCAAGCAAGACCGAATAAGAATCCTGTCCCACCAGCTATCTTCAAGTCATCTAGAAAAGGAAGACCCTTACCTGTCACTGTAGGCAGCGGCAGTGGCAGGGGTGGGCTGGGCATAGCGGTATGCAGCATAACCACCCTACAATACAAGAAGAGCAGAGATTTAGCAATGCAAAACCCAGTTAAGTGACACCCAGCGGTCAGGTTAGGAGCCCACACCAGCACAGGAGGTACCCAAGTCCACCCATCCAAGGTTGAGGTTAATGAAAGCTTAGTATTAGAGCAGAAGTCAAAATTCACCAAAGAGAGAGGAGATTGAAGACCAGGCCTGGCTGTGGGTTAAAAGTTAGAAATCCTAAGCACATCTTCTGAAGGCAGAACCCTGTGCCCTTTGGCAGAAATGCACCTAAGTGTTAATCGTGATGGCATCGGGGTGAGGATTAAATATTCTTTCTAGTTTTCTGAACTTTCCAGGTTTTCAGAAATGACCATCCTTTATTATAACTTACCAAATATTAATCTAAATTTTATTAAATAATCTTTGATCATTTCTTTATAAAAAGTAAGCATTCTTCTGTCTCATATTGATTGTAGAAACCAGATCAGTAAGTTCCTTAGTAATTGTGTGTGTGTGTGCATGTGTGTGTGTGTGTGTGTGTGTGTGGTCATTTAATCACTGATAGTTTTGTAAGAAGGCTCTATTTTATTTAATTATTCCATAATCATTACAAAAGTAAGCAGTTGTCAAAAATTCTGTCTTCTCATCCAAAAACATCACACTTCTGATTGCTACATGTATCATACATGTAACAGGTCACACATATCATACAGCTACAGGTCACACATAATCAAACAGCTACAGGTCATATATAATCAAACAGGTACAGGTCACACGTATCCCACTGCTACAGGTCACAAATCACAGCACTACAGGTCACACACATCACAACACTACAGGTCACACATAACACAGCACTACGGGTCACACATATCACAGCACTATAAGTCACACATATCACAGCACTACAGGTCACACGTATCACACTTCGCATACACATTCAGATGCAGAATTTGGCTCAGGGGAGGGGACTATGATAAAGCCTTCCAATTTGTAAATAAAATCATGAAGAGAAAAAATCTGCAAAGGAAAATAATTAACATGTAGTTCTGTGTACCAGTAATTGCCATTGTTCAATTAAGCAAGAAGAAGCGCAAATGGGCTTATTGAGGAGGAATTGTGTGCAGTGGAGCATTGATTATCAAACCCAGAAAAGAACAGCTTGCTCAACAGACCGGGGCAATGTGTCAGCCACCCTGGAAGGATCTCAGCACAATTAATACGCCAGACCCAATGTCCAGAGGCAACAGGGGCTGATTTAGGTTCTGATGAGAATGCACAAATTGCAGTCCTCCAAGGGATGGGTTCTCACCCTCACTGTGAGGGGCTAGCTCAGGGTAGAGTGATGTGTCAGAGGGCTGACAACTGCAAAATGCCCAGTGAGAGATAGTCAAGTTGACAAGCGACATACATAGGGCCTCATACACAGGGAGGAAGCAAGGCTACAACAGTAACTTTAAACACGCAGGAAACAGCTCTCCATAGTTTCCGCCTCTGCTTCTCACTAAAATCTTCCATCATGTACCAGAAAAGCCAGTTTTTCTATGGGGAAATTTGTTCTTTGGGTCAGCCATAGTAAAGATACACCCAAGACATCTTGGTGGATAATTGCCAATAATACAGAGCCAGGAGTTTTTGTGTCAGCTTTCCTTAAGGAAAAAAAAATGTGTAATTTAAAACAAAAAAGGTCTGAGCCAGACACCACCTGGTGTTCCAAACACTGTGTTCTCTAATGAGGGGTGGGGGAACTCACTAATGTGCTGACAAGTCATAAAAACAAAGCAGGTGTCAGACCAGCACTGAACTCCAGAGGAGGATGCCTGGCCAAGGAGAAGGCAGGGCACCAGTTTCTAGAGTTGTCCACTTAATCTGCTTCACTATTTTTTCTTGGCTTTCATGATATATCAGAATGATGTATACTTGCAGGTATGTGCATTAAATTTAATGAGGTAGGAAAGGGTTAAAAACTGACCAGCCAATGACTGCGAGGCACTAGCAGCAATCGGATAAAGTGTGTGTGTGTGTGTGTGTGTGTGTGTGTGTGTGTGTCTATGTCTGTGTCTGTCTGTCCAGATGTGGAAAAAAATCCCTAAAGGTATATATTATCTTCTAAGTAAATTCTAAATGGTGTGGCTCAGATTATACATCCTTCCCTTTCCCTCAAGGTGACTGTATTTAAATGTAAGCATCAACTGGGCTGGTGGTCCCTGCAATGTGTGATATTGGGGTGATAATGATTTGGTGGCTTGATCATGCCACCTCCCTATACTGTACATAGTCTTTTCTAGTTCTCTTCTGCATGAAATCTATATTTCAGCAACAGTGGGGCTGTGCTTTAATTCAGTGTATATACACACACGGTAAAACGGCCCACAGACACAAATTGCTTTCATTTGCTTTTCTAAAAGGTGACTCAGATGAGCTGCATTGCCCTGTGCTCTACAGCTTGCTGAGCAGAGTCAGGGCTTCTGCACAGTTTTTGCTGATGTCTGAAAAATGAGGCCTGCTTCTGTTTGAGGTCAGCAGACCTAGGTCATGGTAAGCCTGGTGCCTCCAGACCTAGTGACAAAAATAGTGTCAAGGAAGAGGAGATCGGTTTCCTTCTCATAATCAAAGGGGAGGAACACAATGCAGTTTTATCTATTTTACTCATAATGTATGTGTGTGTGCGCGTGCATGCATGCGTGTGTGTGTGTGTGTGTGTGTGTGTGTGTGTGTGTGTGTGTATGCGTTTACTGGAGAATGAACCAGTATGCATGTAGTGAGTGTGGGTGTGTGCATGTGGTGTGGTATGTGTCTGAGTGCATATAGTATGATATGTGTGCTATGGTGTATTTATGTGTATGTGTGTATGTGTTGTGTGTATGTGTTGTGTGTATTGTGCTTTATACACATTAGCAAGTGCTCTATCACAGACCTACAACTCCAAGTCATCTTCTGACTTCAGGTTTTGAAACAGTATCTCATTCACTGGCCCATGCTAGTACCAGCATTAAACTTGTAATCCTCTTGCTTTCGATGCTCAAGTGCTGAGATTACAAGCCTGTGGCATGAGTCACAGAGTTACCATCTTCCACTCTCCATAGCATGTTTAATGGTAGCTGTAGACCACATTTGAAGAGTTCGCCAGTAGTGGATGGATATGTTGACCTTTTCTTTCTTTTTTTTTGTCTGTTTTTTTAAATCCTCCTATAGATTTATTGGTTTGAGGTTAGCAAGGGGAATGAGAATGTCTGGGTACCCCTAGTGAAAGCAGGGAACAGTATAGGTGATATTAGCTATGCAGTACCTCACAGCTGGAGGCATAGGATGGTTTTGATTTAAAGATTCTAGTGTATTCAAGGAACCTACCAATGATTGTGGAGAAAATTTATTGTAATAAATCCTACAATCCTCCACCTTGTGGCCTGTGTGGGTGTGCGTGTGTGGGAATGGATGTTGGCTTGGATGCTGGCCCTTGCCTTGCACCTTGTGGCTGAGTTCTATATATACCAGGCTAGCTGGTCTATGGGCTTCTTGGACTCCTATGTCTTGCCTTATCTCTCCTCAGTAGTGATGAAACAGATAAGTGGTGTTATATCTTGCCTTATCTGGTTTCTGGAGGAGTCAAACTTTGGTCTTCATATTTGCACAGCAAGTGCTTTAACTGGTGAGCCATCTCCTTAATTTGAAAATTCTTTCTTCTGATGGATTTATATCTGATGGATTTAGATACATTTTAAGTATTATTTATTTAAGTTTATTTATTTAAGTTTATCATCATCATCATTATTGTTGTTTTATTATTATATGCATGTGTATATATTTACATGTAGGGAATGTCTATGTGTGTATGTGATATGGTGTGGTGTATCATGTACACATATCACAGCATATGCATGTAGTGGGTGTGGGTGTGTGCATGTGGTGTGGTATGTGTCTGAGTGCATGTAGTATGATACGTGTGCTATGGTGTGTTTATGTGTATGTGTGTATGTGTTGTGTGTATTGTGGTATGTGTGCTGTGGGGTATATGTAAGTGCATGCAGTGTGTGTGTGTGTGTATGTGTGTGTGTGTGTGTGTGTGTGTATTCTGTGTGGTGTGTACATATGTGCTGTGTATACATACCGCAGTATACATATAGAGGACAGAGGCAACTCTCAGGAGTCAGGGCTCTCCATCTACCTGGGTTTCTGTGACTCAAACTCAAGTAGGTCTTCAGGCCTTAGCAGTTTTTACCTGTTGAGCTGTCTTCTTGGCCATTTAAAATATTTTTTTTTAATTTTTATAATTTAAGAAATTAAAAGCCACATTAGACCTCTAACATGGCAGACATATACAATATTGATATCTGGAAGGAAGTGCCCTATCCCCATTGTGGACATATTAAAAATAACAGGATAAATCTGCATTAAAACTGGAAAATTCAGTCAAGGCTCCACTGCACTATGTTAGAGAACATTTGCCCTCCCAAGAATCATCTTGTTAGTCAGGATTTCAGAGCAAACCCACAACCACAGTGATGAGTGTTTTCCGTCAGTCAGGAATTCATACCTGGAGCAATTTATTGCCATACACTGGCTCTTGATACACTACTCTATAAGGAAACAGAGATGTAATGTTTTCAATGCAAAAAAATGAAATAAATAAAAGAAAGTGCACAACTCAGACAGCAACCCAGGAGCAATTCACTTACAAGTTTGCTTCTCTTAGTTCAGTATTGAGAGCAACTGGCCAAACTGAAAGCAGGACTAGGCATGGTCCAGCCCTGGACTTGAAAATTCTAGCACTGACAGTTATAAGGAAAGTGAATGTGGAGTTCAAACTGCGTGGTCCGAATTTGGAATATACTGATAGTTGTTTTTAAGAAGATAAAAGGATAATTTCATGGCTTCTCACCTTTCACTCTGTACCCCAACAGTTTCAGTATTATGAATTTCTCTTTTCTCATGGTTGGAATTTTCTGGCTTACCTGAGGATTTAGTTTTGATGTCAATGACTTAGGGGGCTAATATAACCTTTCATGGAAAACCCAGACTGACATAGCAAGTTTAATCATTTCTGCTCACACAGCAAAAAGAGGCACCTCACAATGGTACTGACCATACTGAGGGCATCAGTGGTGTTTTAAATAGCCTTGTCCAGTGAGTCTGTGGGTACACACAGGACAGCTACATGTGGTGCACACATCCTTTAGATGCTTAACTCGGGTCTCCGCCCAGCTGAACTGCATACAGATTGAGAACGGCTGTGAAAGGAAGCAGTTGCCCATGGGGCTATTTCATGTGTGTCACTTGAGATGGAAGAGAAATAAGTCTCTGGCCTCCAGGATAGCTAGCACAGTGGTTGACTATTTGAAGATATTTGGGGACCTGCCCTATGGATCAGTATATACATTTTTAAATGTTACCTGACTTAAAATTGCAGTTAACTTTCCTCTTCCAAAATCTGAGAGAGTGGAGTTACACTCATCCAAATGTGTTTTAATTCCCTCTCATCCCCTCCTCTCTTTCCTCTCACCCTCTCTCCTCTCTCTTTTCTCTCCCTATCCTTACTCTTCTTTCTAGTTTCTATTGTTCATTTGAATGTTTCAGGTATTATTGGCTAGCGGTTTACTCAACCCTTTAGATATGCCTCTTTTTCCTTATCTCATTTTCTTTCTTTCCTTCCTTCTTTTCTTCCTCTTTCTTTCTTTCTTTCTTTCTTTCTTTCTTTCTTTCTTTCTTTCTTTCTTTCTTTCTTTCTTTCTTTCTTTCTTTCTTTCTTTCTTTCTTTCTTTCTTTCTTTCTTCCTTCCTTCCTTTCTTTCTTTCTTTCTCTCTCTCTCTCTCTCTTTCTTTCTCTTTCTTTCTCTGTCTCTCTTTTTCTTTCTATCTGTCTGTCTGTCTGTCTGAGTGGATGTGGCCTGGGCACATAATGAGATCAGAATTTTAACTCCTGGGTTTGTTATTTGCTTTCCAAGGTCTGGACTCTGATCTTCAGGATTAAACAGTAAATGTTCATAAATGCAGAGCCATCTCTTCAGCCCCACTCCTTTATCATCTCTATATCATCTCTCCCCTCCCCTTCTCTTACTCAGTCCTACCACTGTAAAATAATCTGTTGTCCAGTGCTTAGGTATTGAACTCTGTAGATCGTGTAGGGACAAGACTTGGTGTCAGGGAACATTTGAGAATGAATTACTTCAACATTTATTTTTTCCTGTGGGAAAGGCTTCTTCTTCTGAAGAACATGGAGGTGGTAAAGTCTCTGTCTCTTGGGATGTGGCAAGGAGGAGATGCTTAGCCTCTTAATTTCCCAGCATACTGTTGAGTCCTCCTAGTGACCGAGGGCGCCAAGCCTAATGCTGATCCCCACCTGGTCACCAAAAGCTCATCCGCACTTGAACCCCTATCAACATAAAGCCTTAGGAAGGAAAGCTTGGGGTTTAAGTTGGAGGATTCATGATCTCTGCTCCCAAAGCTCCAGGATCACTCCTGTTGTTCCCAAACTCAGTCAGCATGGAAGGAGCATACCTAGTCACTGTGAGTGTGACTTGAGTGAAGGAACAGCTTTGCTGAGACAGGGTACCAACCAGGAGCTCTAACAAAAAAGCAGCATGAGAGGGAGGCACTGGAATGTTGAGATGTGTATACTGAGGCCAGAGCTCAAGAGTTTCTTCTCCTATTCAGAAGCTTAGCGTATTTTTAATATGCTGGATAATGTTAATATGCTATTCTTTCTTTCTCCTTCCTCCCCCCTCTATCTTATTGCCTGATAGACCACTTTCTTACCCCAATGTCCACAAGTCATTCTTCCCATTCTCAATGTTCTATCATTATTTCTCTCCAGCTCTTTGCCCATTTCCAATCATTGTTTTGGATCAGATGCCATCTTCTTTGATCCTCTTTGTAAATGTCAATGAGTACTTATTTTCTACTCCTTGACCAGTGTCTAGCTTTGTGACATCTACTGCTTTATCTGTCAACAGAGGACCTGGCTCTGTAGGTATGAAAAAGTCTATTTCTACAACTTTTAATTAATATTTCTCTTACTATATTGCTTCCTTATTATTTAATTTGACACATTTTTAATTAAAGTGTGTGTGATGGTTAATTATCAACTTGATGGGCCTCTAGATTTACTAAGGAAATAAACTCTGGGTATATTTGGTGGGGAGTTGCTTGATTGGGTTAATTGAAGCAAGAAAACCCATCCTAAGCGTGAAAGGCACCCTCCACGGGCAGGGTTCTCAGAATGAATGAAAAGAAGAAAGTGGAGTGAGCGAAGGCACTCACGTCTCTCTCTTTCCTGACTGGAGAGGCCATGTGACCAGCGACCACATGCATGCACTACTGCGATTTCTAGTTGTGATTTACTGTACCCTCAAACATGATCTCTGATGAGCCTACCCTGTCCCAGCACTAAGATTAGTTAATTACTTTATTTCAATACTTTACACTAAAATGTATGTTAGCACTCACACTCGGTATGCTGTTTATAAAAATAGAATCCCTATTTTTTAAAAGACAAGTGTGTGTGTGTGTGTGTGTGTGTGTGTTAGCCCTCTACCCCAGAAAAGGGCTTTGGTGATAGATAATCCTGCCCATGCCCTGTTCTGAATCAGAAACTCCCTTGCCTCTGATATGTAGCTGTCTGAACAGTGCATAAGCTTTTTCCCAGAGCCTACTTTCTGTCAGAGCACCTCCCCTAGATAGGAGGGATACTGTCTCCACCATAGCTTCTCCTGAGCGTAGGGTCCATGGCAGCTCTTGACATGACTGACTCTTTATAGCTTCCTTCAATGTCCACTTCTCTGACAATTTTAAGAAGATCATTATAGGAACTTGTTGTAGGGGTCTGGATGGTCTTTCTAATCCTTGGTGCCCTGGCAGTATCAAAAGTCCCAGAAATGCCTATGAGATTTAACTTTGGGTGACCGGGGATAGAGACCATGTAGGGCAAAGTCAAGAGGAGGGAGACATGAGGGCACAAGGCACAGGGCAGTGGCTTCAGAGAGTTCTCTCCTGGGAGTGTGGATGGTCCTCTCTGATAGGTTAAAGGGTAGAGAAGAGTTTGAGCAGGAAGAATATGCCTTCATTAGAGGAGACCAAAGCTAGGAACTTGGTTCTTTACCTAATGAATTATAGAAAAATAAGAGACTTAAACCTCAAGGAGAGACTGATTCAGCTCATATATCCATGAACTTATTTATTGTACAATATTATGAGAAGATTGTAGGCCTAGGGTAGAGACTTTTCTTTAAATAAGACAGAATCTGAAATGATTTTTCAAGAGATCTCTATAACCCCCATCACTTTAAAATGTGTGGGACTAACTGTTCAGACAAATACCTCAGCAGGACAGTGGGACTTGTGGCTTAAAACCACACATTCAAAATGATGTTCCTACTGAGACTGAGCTTTGTTGTGTGAATTCAAGAGTGTAGGAAATAATTCATGCTATTTACCTCCTTTGAGGTTAAAGTGGACCATGGTCCCCTGCTCTGCCTCTAAGGTGGAAGGTGCTAAGGTCTAGTTCCCATCTATTTAAGAGGGTCATACTCCCTCAGCAGCACTGTGCTACAGTGGTCTGTAGAACCCAGAGGACAAACACTGATCTAGTGAGAGGCTAACCTAGTACTTCAGCAGGGTCACCTCATCACATATTTGGAACAGACACTCAAAATTCACGTTTTTTATGATATAAAGAGTAGAAAAATGGGTTGGCCAGATTGAAAAGAAAGCAGTTTGCAAAGCGTAGGCACCAGGCAATAGAACCTGATGAATATCTGATTTTTCCTGAAAGCTTCACACTGATAACCTTGGGGGCTGCCCCACTCAGCACAGGGGCCTTGAGTTGCTGAGTTGCAAAGGCTACTAAATGCCCCCACAAGAACATAGGAACCTTTTCTTTCTAGGACTAGCGCCTCTGCTAAGCGAGCATAAGAAGGGTAGTGTGCTGACTATCTGAGTCTGCTTTGTTCTCTATGCTCTACAGATTTCTGTTGTAACTCTGAGCACCCCCAGAATCCACAGTGTATGGTGCTAGCATCTCTCCACTTCTTCCCTGCTCTCTCTCTCTCTCTCTCTCTCTCTCTCTCTCTCTCTCTCTCTCTCTCTGTGTGTGTGTGTGTGTGTGTGTGTGTTAACACATGCACACAATAGGGGTTGACATCAGGCACCACTCTCAATCAAATCTCTGCCTTACTTTGTGATACAGGGTCTCTCCCAGAACCTGGCTAAGCCAGGACTTTGGATGTTGCTGCTGGGAATCTGACCTCAGTTTTTTACGTTCGCATGGCAGTCACTTTCCTGACTCAGTCATCTCCCTAGCCCTGTTTCCCATTGTTGTGGCATCCTTGCCCCTGTCTAACATTTTCTTCATGTTACTAAAGAATCAATAAGGCTAGAAAAAGGGAATCCATTTGAAATATTCATGGAAGCTCACAATTAACAAATTATTTCACATATGAGAAATCAAGGCCAGTGGGTGCATTGCCATAACTGATGGCTAAATTAAATTTTTTTTTTATTTTTAACAAGGGATTCCTATATTTCTTTTTTCTTGAACAGATGTTCATACAGGCAGTTTTGCTTCTAGTGCATTTTCTCTATTAAGTACGACCTGCTGCCTCTCAGGTTTAAGGACATAATAATAAAACCCCAATTTCAGTGGTGCTGGGTTCAACCCACTCCAGGACACACATAGGCTATGTCTATGGACTGACTCTCCAAATCACTTTATACCTGAGGGAAGGACCAGGCTCTGCCTATGTGACATTTGAAATGGCATGAACTGAAGTTCTGGAGAAAGGGACACAGGAGGGGCACCTTAAGTTTCGTGACAGAAGGAAGTCAATTGTTCTCAGGATAAATGAATGATATGTTCATTCATGATAGTCTGGCAAGAGGGCAAAGATTGTACTAGCCTGCAGGCGACAACAAGTGTCTCAGATGCAATCAGAATGAAACTAAGTCCATCACTGATGGAGACTGTTAGCTTGCTACAAAACTGCAGCACTGTGAGACTCATGGAGGATACAGTGAAATAACCAGGGTCTCCTGCTTTCTACTAAATAGCATCAATCTGCTCAGAGATAAGGTTTGATTTTTCTTGTCTAGTATATGAAAAACAGGTATGATTCTGTTTACTTACTTGAGGTCTTCAATGGTATATTGTAAGAGGGTGTGTGTGTGTGTGTGTGTGTGTGTGAGAGAGAGAGAGAGAGAGAGAGAGAGAGAGAGAGAGAGAGAGAGAGAGAGAGAGAAAGAGAGAGACAGAGAGAGAGACAGAGAGAGACAGAGAGAGACAGAGAGAGAGAGAAAGCAGACTACTGCCAACTTAGTCTGAACTCAGTTCTAATCTATTTCTATCACACTAGTGCAGCATCATGGGAGCATCAGGATATGGCTTCTTTGGGAAAGGAGAGTTCATCATGGTTCTGAAGATGAGACATATCCTCCTAAAGAGGAGTTTCATGAAACGGGATCAACTGGCAAACAGTACTAGATCAAGGAACTGTTTAGAGAAATAAAGAGAATAAATAGAGAGGAGGGGCCTAACCTTCCAGGTCACGCATGTTATGGTGGCAGAATTAGATGTTTATTGCTGTGTTCAGAGAAAAGAGGAATGGATTGTTCCCAGCCCTGTCGATAAATAATTACATTTGTAAGGAAAGCTACCAGCCATGAAAATACTTTTTGCTTCTCTGCAGCTAGTAACTACCAGCTGCTGTTCTGAATATCCAACAGAAAACACACAGAGCATACTGAGAACTTTAGAGGAAATGTCACTGTGGGTGGAGTTTTTAATTTGGCATGGGGGGGGGAAGCACATCTTTTCAAAATGGGTACAGTTATGTTTCTTTATTCCTTGATCAAGTCCAAGTCATTAATTCAAAGAGCAAGTCACATGTCCTTTGAACTCAGGACCAGCAGCCCTTCCAACTTGAGAGACATGGTGAGAATTCCCTTTGATCCAGAAGAGGTAATTTGTTCCCAATGAGTTCAGAGCAAACTTGTATAAAGAATGACTCCTGGTGGTAAGGAGGGCAGCATGCACGTTAATGAATACTTACATAAATGTCTGCACCATAAAATCCATCCTGGTAAACAACACTGTAGAGGTGCACACACAAAGAGAAACATTCGGATTAGTGCAGTTCCCCATGCAGACACACCAACCCCGCACAGGCCAAGTTAGTCTGGTCTCATGATCCGAAACACAGGAACTGAGGAGAGTTTCAAACTGATTAAGGAGGTTGGAGAAAACAGCTGTCCATCAAATCGGGAACTTTCTGCTGGGGTCCCATGTAGTCTGAGTTTCATGGTGGACCAGTCAGAGTGTTTTGGCTCAGGCACCACGATGAGCCTCCTACACTCAGCCTCCTACACTCATTGTACAATATAGAAAGGCAAAGAGGGCTCCTGTGTATTCTCAAGTGACCTACACAAAATTGAGTATCTTGACAATATTAAAGTTTGGAATCAAACCACAGATCCCCTCCCTCAGCAAACATAAAACACAGCATCTGTTGCAGAATGAGCTTGCAAGGGCAGAGTCTAGCAGCAAAGCACTTTCAGGATGGGATAGAACTGAATGGCCTTGGGGGGCTCTCAAGTATCCCAGATGGGGTCAGACATTTTCTGTAATTATTTCATAGTGTAGTGTTATATGTGGCAGTTCTGTGAGATTGTTAGTGTTAATGTAGCAGAAACCTATAGATGTATATATGTGTCTAGATATGTAGATATGCATAAGTGCAGAATACATGTATTTTCATATGTACAAATGTATGGGAGTACATATATGTGTTTCTAGGCATCAAGCCCTTATGCATCAAAGCCCCCCTCATGAGTGGGGTTTGGGAGTTCAGTTGTATATATATTTGTAAGTATTCATACTGAGGCAAAGTTCCACTTTAGAATGGGCCAAGCCTAACTTGGTGGAAGCTCTGCGTATTTCTACAGAATCAGCAGCCCAGAAAGAAGTCATTTTCAGGGGTAAGGGGTGATTTTTGACTTCTCCAAGTCTCGGATTATCAAGGCCAGGAGGCTCAATGCTATGTCACCGTAGGACTCCATTGTATTTCTTAAGTATCTGAGCAGGTTTACAGAGGCCATATGCACCCTGGATGTTCTTGGATTTCTGAGAGAACTGCATGATAACCCGAGGGCAAATGCTGTTCTTTCTGAACTGTTGTTTTCATAGGACCGTCATCATCAGCAACCTCCCGTGGCATCTTCCCATGACGTTTCTGGATGACTTAAGATGCTGCTGGCAAAGGACCAGTGAACCCATTGTTAAGTCAAGCCAGAGTCCTAATAGAAGCTCGGCTTTGCCGCAAAAGGGTCTCAGGAGCAGAATGAGCACACAGAAAAGCCAAGCATTTTAAGCCAAGGGAGAGTGCATTTTATCACCTAAGCACACACGCTCACACACAGCAGTGACACTGGCTTGCTGGAGAACACGGGAGTATGCTTCTTTCCCAGGTCCTTTCAGAGTTGGTTGACTAAGCCTCAATACCATTATCCTTAAAGCATGGCGGGGATTTCACACACTAAGGAGGTTGGTAGGAATGGATTTCAGATGTTGTTTGGATTTGATCCTGAAGGGCTACAGTTCACTAGAGCACTTGTCAAGCAGTGTTCACCACTAATCCAACAGGCAGGCAGAGGTGTGTAAGGTCCTGAGCTAGGCTTTGACATTAGCAATGTAAAAAGGTTCGACTGTGGGGTCAGGAGGCAAGGTCAGATTCTACCAACAGGCCTTAGAACAGATCTGATGAAAAGCAGGAAAACGACAGATAGTAACTTAGAGCCCTGAAGCAGAGACCTGAGCCAAGCTGCAGCAAGAGCACGTCCGTGATGTGTTCTCCTGCCTGCATGCCTCTTTTCATGCTATCTCTTGGTTCCCAGTGTCTTTCCCCCCAGTATCCAGAAAGCTAACCACTTAAGTGCCAGGCAAGGTGCAAGAACAAACAAATGCATCAAAGTGCAGTGTCCCTGGCAAATAAACGGCTCTGCGGCTGGAAGATTTACTAAGGCATCTGAGTTTGGTTTACTCTTTGTGCACTGGGCACACATGTGCAAACATGTGTTGGATTTGGTTAGGTAATGCTTTCTACGTGGTCACTGATATGTTTAGCACTGAGGCAATAAATTCCACAACTGTGACCCAATGGTTACCTGAAGCAGTTATACCTTCTCTGTGTAGCCCATCATCAGTGTGTCAGACTCCTGTCTGTCTAGGCTGCTCCTTAGCTTCTGTGTCATGGAAAATGCATTTGTGTCTATCCTTTGTTTGGCCACAGAAATTCTCATACATCGCATCTTATTTAAACTGTTAACACCTTACTTCATGCCCAGATGAGGTATAATAACTATCTGTTCAGAGGATGGCACCCAGATCCTAAAGAGGTGTAGAAGACAGCGTCATTTCTTTCTCAACCCCAGGTAGAATTTAATCACTGGTCAAAGAATGGTCATGATGGATGCTTATAATGTTTCCTCTTGGGAGTCAGCAGCAACATTAGTATTAGGTCAGTGTGAGCTACTTGGTGAGACCCTATCTTTCTATTTTATTATTATTACTGTTGTTGAGAGCCTGCAATTTGAGGTTTGTGTCTAGCTTCTGTATTCAGCTGTAATGGTTATTGGCATTGGAAGGAAGGAAGAGATAAAACTGAAAAATAATCCTGAATCATACCTGTACATAAGACAAAAGAGGTGGGAATGAATACTAATACTTTTTAAAAATTAGTGTGCATTTAAATGCAGGAAGTTTTGCATTTTCCTAAATGTCTATAGGATAGATAAGGTCTGTTGCATTTGGTGGATAATAGGGAGAAAAGTCAAATCTAGGCCTTGAAGACTCAGTGGGACACAGCATAGAACAGGGGTGGGGAGCCATGTGGTGTGTCCAAGCAAGACTAGGTTCTTACAGGGAAAATGGCTGCTGCTCTCTCTAGAAGGAGCGGTTGTGCACGGGGGCTGATACCATGCCAGGCTTTGCATCCATCTGTATCAAAAGCTCCCAGACGCCAAGAAGAATTGTGCCGTTTGCCTTCAAGGAGCCTTGATCTGGAAAATAACCCAGTTGCCATGGTATGTAGCCCACCATGGCTACAGAAAGTTATTCTGAGTCTTTTGACATCCAAATGTATGAGACATGGAATTTAAGGGAGACTGTGGGAAAGCTCCCTCACTCTCATAAGCACAAAGAAAAGGATGCAACCTTCTCCTTATCTTTCTATATTGGAAAGCTTCTTTTGCCTACCACTACTCTGGGCATTGTGAATGGGTCACTTCCTCTACTGACCTCTGGAGATGTAGAGACTCCAGAGGAGAAAGAGCAACCACAGGCATGCATCAAGCTGCAGTTGCAGCTACAGTCTTTGCCGCACAATGGAGGAACAAAAGGACCTGGACTAGGAGGCAGGCAGAGACTACTAGCAAGTGCAAGGAACTATACTTGGGAGGAGCCTGGCTCTTGAGAGGGCCCAGACGAAGGGCACACTTAGTACCTTTGGGTCCTCACAGTCCCTTAGAAGATGGTCGCTTTTAGATCAAGAATTCCAGCTTGCTCACTTGTATCAAGTACATTTTGGAGGCACAAGGGAGACAGTTGGTGATCTACCATCATGATGTTCATAATCCTGGGAAGCCATAAACTGACACAGCCAGCCTCATCTCACTGTCAGAGGAAAACGAACCCACTGGAATGGGCTTCCAGCTTTACAAAAGTGCTGCTTCCTCTGAAATATTCACAGAATAAGCATCACTCATGTTTGTAGCTTGGTTGTCCTGGGATGGGCCCCATCAAAGGAACCTGTGCTTATTACTCAACTGTGTCACTTCCGCGTGGACAATGCTTCCAATCCTTCCCTAGACACTAACAAGTTGACTAACCTAATACATATTCTAGCCCATGTCTTCTTGTTCCATAGCCAAAGTCTTAATGACACAGTAGGTAGGCAGTGGTACCTGAACTGGAATGTGCTTGGGACTTACCTGGAGGACTAACTAAAACACGGATGGCTGGGCCCTATGCCCAGCCCAGAGGTCTTGGTCTAATAGATCTGGTTGGGGTACCTGGCTAAAGCATTTTATTTCTTTCAAGAAATGGGTGATGCCAGTGCTTGTGGTTTAAGAAGGAAGGGAATTATTGTGTTGCTAAGTGACATATTCCAGGTGTTATTTTTAATTACAAGTAAGACAAAACTGAAGTTCAGACTCTTTAGGATCCTATTGTCTCTCTCCCCACCTCTCAGGGTCTCACAGAGCCCAGGCTGGCTTTGAACTCACCATGTAATCAAACACCATCCTAAACTTGTAAGCTTTCTGCTTCAGTTTCCCAAATGCTTAGAAAACATGTGTGCACTGCTATGTCAGGCTTTTCCATGATAGGGGTAAGTATAAGGCTTTGTGCATGCTAGGCAAGCACTCTGCAAACTGAATGAATGACATTCCAGCCCCTAAGGTGCTGGTGTTGGGGCATTGTTGGGTATGGGAGAGCCCTTACAGGGTCCTACTGGCCTTTCCAGGAATACCTCTCAGTGCTTTCTGAAAGCCTCAGCAAGAAGGTGCACTGAAAATATCAGATGCATATGTAGGAAAAGAAGATGGAGACACAACAGTGTGACGGATGCAGCTTTAGATACACAGTGGTTCCCATACTGCAGACAGGAGTTGCTACCATGCACTGAGCAGATGTGGCCCTATTTTAATGCAGAAACGGTCTGTCTAGCCATGCAAAGGTAATTGTGTTGCTTGTCAATCACTCTGGGACTGCAATATGCTTTTGCCAGAACATGATGCAAATGCACATCTCATTTTCTTAAGAAAGTAATAGTGGTAGTTAAATATTTGGATGGAGACTAGCAAGGAATGATTGCACTAGAGCAAATTAGTTTACCTTCTAAAAAGAAAATGAAGGAAAATGAACAAGGAAGGAATAAAGACAGGGGGTGCCCCGAACTAAGCAATCTGTTTGTGTAGTGGAATATATACCAAGCACAAATGTATTTTTTAAGGAAAGGTATTTAAAACCTCTCTTCCTTACTGACCCTTACACCTGGGAAATAAATTACATTTTTGAATATGCTCAAATATATCTGTTCAGAATGGTTATCAGGTGGCTCCATGCACACACTGAAATTTGTATAGAACTATGTATGTGTTTGTATTTGTACATTTCCCCAGGGAAAGTGCATATTTTTAATCAGATTACCAAAAGCATCTGAGGAACTCATGCCCTTAGTGGAGGCAGTGTGGAATATGTGGGAAGGGCCACACATATCTTGGGACCAGAGGTGGGGTGACTATCGTCCCCATGTGTGAGATGGGAGACTCCTTGGGTACTTTTTGGTGTCTGGCACACACGCCAAAGCCTCTGTGCCAATATCTTCCTGATGACCATTGAATTGACTGATGTTGGATGTTGGTGGCTCATTACCTGCTATGCATAGACCAGTGATTGTGTGGGTCGCAGGGTTTATTCTTATACAGAACAACGTTAAGAGACTTGCTCCTGGGATACTGTTTGATCATTATTATGGTAATAGCAGTTGTCCTAAAATACTTTTCTAGGTAACTCTAGAAGTTGTTATGTATAAGTGTCCTAATAGGTTACTTGAGGATGTGTTGAAAGTCTTAATCCATGACTACAGCGGCAAATAGATAGTCAAATAGATTGTCAACTTGACGGAAACTGAAATTTCCTTGAGACAAATCGCATGTCTGTAAGGAAGAGTCTACATTGGGTTAACTGTTGGTGGTAGAACCACTTGACTGCGGGCAGCCATGCTCCTGGGTTCTCAGACTGAGCAGAAGGGGGAAAGGCAGGAGGCCACAAGCATTCATCTTTCTCTGCTTCCTGGTTGAAGATTCAATGTGAGCGTCTGCCTCAGGCTCATGTTATCATGCCTTCCCCATTGTACCCACACATGGTAAGCCGTAATGTAGCAGTCCTACCTTCCTTCCTTACGTTCATTTTGTCTGATATTTTGTAGTGGTGACAAGGAAAGTAAATGTTATAGATCGTATAGAACAAGGACTAAGGCCCCATAGCCAATGTTCAATGTTTAGGCTTAGATTGATGATGTAGCTATGATGCTTCCTAAGGGCAGCATGCTGTATCATCATACAACACACACACTACACACTTCATGAGTACCTATTTAGTAACTTCTTATGTCTGGTGAAGCAAGGTCTGTGCTGCTACTCAAAGAATGGGATTAACTGCTGTGTGCTGTATGGGGTGCTGGGGTTAGTCTTGTGAGTGTGTATGTGATACTACCTATATTGCCAGCCTATAAGTTCCTTTGAGTGGCAACTCCCTAATGGATAATTTTTCATGCATGTGACTCATTGCATGATAGGACATTGTGGCATTTCCATCAAAACTTCAGTAAAGACAATGAGAAATAGGAAATTACTCATCCATTGGACTTGCTGAGACAGTCTACTAACTGAAGTACTATGGAATACATAAACTATTGGTTTGTCTCTGCCAATGACTATGTCTGTGCTTAAGGGACAGTATGGGGCTTGTGAACTGGAGGAGTCCCCTAGCAAAGAGGGAAAGGATATATGAAGGCAGAAATGTAAGATCATCCTGTATACCAATCAAGAAGGGAGGGGGGGCAGTACTGAGAGAGGGGAGCACGGGCAACTTACAAAAATGTCAATAGTCACATCAACCTCAAGAAGATTAGCTGCAGTCCAGTAATCATGTCCTAGCATGGGCCTCACTGAGCCATAACCTTGTATGACTCTTCCCATTTCATCCTTCACCAACCCTATGGAGCCAGGTACATGTTTTATTCTCCTACCATGGAAACTGCATCTGCTGGTAGCTTCCTGGGGTGGTAAAATGCTGTATTTACTATGCATTCACTCTCTGGAGTCAGATTCATTTACTGTTGGCAGCTGATAGTGAGTGGCTGGCTGCTTTTAGGGTTTTCTGCTTATTTCTATGATCCCTTTATTGTCCGTGGGCTCCAGGGGTGATGACCATATATTGATATTTCCAAAGAATTTTATTTAGGTATGCCAGAGAAAACAAAAGAGGTCCTCTTTATAATCTATGCAGTCTAATTGTTGGGTGTGGAAAAATGGATATGGATAAAAGTGTCTTTAATGAGTTTCCTTGGATGCTCATGTCACTGTTGTATACCTCCAAGGACTACCCCAAGTTCCACAGAGGTAGCCATGAATTCTGTTATATTTTACATGTGAGTATGTGTGTATGTGTGCATGTGCACCTGTGTGTGTGTGTGTTTCTATCAGAGAGAAAGAATACAGAAGCCCCATATGGATCTATAATATGGAACACTTTGGGGGCTGAAAATATTAATACCATAAACTCAATTTAGATATTGCATGAAAAGAAGTTTGTAGATAAATGTATCTTCCTTCACCTGGTGACATTAAGAAAAAATTCTTCCTCAATAAATATGTTTTGTGAGAAAATGTCTTAGAAACTCCTAGATGGCTGAGTGTATGGGTACTTCCAGGACAAGTTCTTAATATGGAAGTCTGGAAAGAGATAGACATAATCCTGTCATCCATGTGTTCTCTTCTAGGATGCCTTGTCTGAACACCCATGCTCTGGTAACCAGCCCTCTACCTTACTATCTATCATGTCAGTTAGGATCAATACCTTGTGTATTGGGTCCAAATCCCATCCATGGAAACTCCTGTGAAGGTGGTACAGATAGCACACAACAGAACATAAGATGGGGCTACTGCCAAGTGTGAGGTGCTTGGCTGAAGAACATTGAAGTAAAGGTGTCAGATAAACTCAGCAACCTTCCTCCAGCAGATGTTTGAGACACCAGCTTTTGGAGTCTATGGTTTCTAGACCACCTTCTAATGGATTCGGCAGGCCCTGGTAACGGGTAGATCTGCAGCATCTTTGTTTATTGCTTCTACTCAACTCAGGATCAGGTACCTAGCTCCTCTGGGCAATGTATGCTCTGGGTACCACTCCGTTTGCTCCAAAAGATGGGCTACCTTTCTTATAATCTAAGCCAATTAAACCACAGGATAAAAGGAATTTTCCTCTTGGATTGTGGTTTTCCCCCTTCAATTCCATGCAGTTGAATTCTAGCTATCTATAACTGGTAAAATATTGGTAGCTAAACAAATTTCCATTGCTCACCAGTACTTTGGGTCTTACTGATTCTTGACACCAGCATTCTATCCCATAATGAGAAATCTTTACAATTTATTTGTTAATGTGTGTGTGTGTGTGTGTGTGTGTGTGTGTGTGTGTGTGTGTGTGTGTGTTATGGATGTATAGGAATGTGTCTCAATGTATGCACAGAGGGAAGTGCAGGTCCTATTCATCTTCCATAGCTTTCTAACATACTCTATTGATACAGGCTCTCACTGAAATGGAGGTTTGCTCTTTTGTGCTAGTCTGTCTGGCTAGTGAGCTCCCAGGGTGGGCCTAGCTCCAGTTTCTCAATGCTGGGGTCACAGACATGCTTACACATGCCTAGCTTTTTTACATGGTGTTAGATTCAAACACAGGTCTTCATGGTTACAAAGCAATTGATCTACCTCAGTGAGCTACTGTCCCAGTTTCTGACCCTGACAGTTCTGTTTTAACTTCTGACTCCAGAATCTTAGCCCTAAGATCTTCTCCCAGCGCAGTTAAACCCTAATACCTTTGTCTTAGCACATGTAAATATGTATGATCTGTGTTGTCCTCTCCATAGACCAATGACGCATTTGAGGAAACTGGAGAGTACAAACCATCGCTGCAGCCAGTCTAGTTAGAAGGACTCCTGAAATACTACACTTTCATCCCTTTCAAAGGAGTTGTGAACATGTTGTGTACCATTTGGAGGTGCCTGCTTCTCCCTGGCGAACGTGGCATTCATTAGTTATGCATGGTTATTCCAGGCAAAGAGCACATTCATTATAAGTTAGTAAATTTTAATTTTATAGCAGGTGTGTTATGTTGAGGTTTTTATAAATTGTTCATGGGAGGATAGGCCATATAATTTTACTTTAATTTTTTTCCTGTTCAATATAGTAGGGAGATACTGACTAGGGGTATAATACAGAAAAGCTACAGTTACCATGTACTAAGATGGTGATTTTCCAGACAGAACAAAGTGGTATACATGTGCTATTTTGCATTTATGGTTTATGAATTTTCTTTAGCAGTAGCATAAACCCAGATGATTCCTTATCTGTTTCTATTCCCACCCAGTGCATTCTGTAACACATGTATGGAATGGGCTCATATTGGGTGGGTGTTATACAGATTAGAGTCAAAGGTCAGGTCCTTTCTATAGCATACAGACAGATATATTGGGGTCATGGAGAGACTTTAAAGCCAGTTGGTTCTTATTTTCTTATCATCCACAATCTCTCTTGCTATCATTTTGACGCAGTAAGAAACCTTGCTCTGACTCACACTCATGATTTACAGGAGAATGATGTCAGTTTCTTTTGTTGCCTTTATTCTCCCATTTTGGTGACTCCACCTAACCTCATTCCTGAAGATGGTCCAGCCTTCAGGGGCCTTTGTTTTTTTCACACATTTCAGTTCTGCTCTTTTGGAGTGGGCGAAGCAGTGAATAAATGATGAGAAGAATATTTCCCTTTGTCATCTGTATAGTGAGTGAGTTGGGGTAATTGAGATTTCCTGAAAGATTTATATGCAACAAAGCTTTTAAGAAGAGGCTTTTAACCCTTTTCAGATAGTCCTGAGCATAAACACAGCATTTCAACAGATCCAAACACCAGTCACTGGCCTGGAAAAGCTTGCATCAGACTCTCCTGAGTATAGGCGAATCTTCTATGCAACAGCAGTAACTCCAGTACAGTTCGAGCTTTTAGCCAAGCAATGCTTTGCCCTGAGGGTGGGGCTATCTTAAAGAACACAGGATGTTTAAGCAGTGTTCAGAGACCAGGATGTTATCCACTTGGTAACATCACTCGTGTCTATCATGTGGTAACAATCACAAGTATCCTAGACCTTGTACTATACACTTAGAGGTAGCTGTCTTTGTGCCCAGGGTAGAGGAATGCCCTTCCAAGTTTCCCTATTAGAGAAGAACAGAAGTGTCATTTTAGGGCAGCTTGCCTGTAAGTCAGTCAACTTTTCTTTCCCTCTGTCCATCTCCCATACCTTCGTTTCTTCCCAACCTTTCCTAGACTTTTAGTTGTCAGTAACAACATCTAATCACAGTTGGAAAGTAAACGGACAGCATGAACTGTTTTGGAAAAGGCACATAAAAGGCAAATTAACTGTATTTTTTTTCCCACTGTCTGGGATGTTTTGTTTGCCTCAGCACCTAATTTTCTCAGGCAAAAGTTCACATGCCTGATAGTGCAAAAATGTCTGTAGGGAGGGAAGCAAGATCACCCCAGTGAATTTTATATAAGGGAAGCCTCATGTCCCTTTGCATTCAAGGGGTAAATATAGTCCAACCTCCTTAATAACCAGATGCTTGCGATCAGCAGAAATACATCTTTGGCTGTAACCATTTCTCCGTTCTCCAGCATTCAGTCTCAAAGAGAATTTACATAACAACATGTGACATGTAGGATGCTTAAAGGCACCGACCATGACCAGACAAATCACACTCATTTTTCAATACTCTTTGCAAGGTGCTCTGCAGCAGGCACGCATTAGGCTGCATGCTGGGGAGGTTCTGGTGGGGTGGTCAAGACCATCATGCACTGGCAAACACTCCGTGCCTCTGGGGAGGGAGAGCAGGTGCAGGGAGCCCCTCCCCAGAGAGGGTGCAACACTTACCCGCCATAGGCCGGGATTGGGGGTGGGGGTGCTGCAGCCCTGAAGGTGTTGTACACGGTGCGACCACGGCCTCGAAGGTGAGCCCCTCGGTATGCAGCTGCAGCAGTGGCGGCCGGATATGGGAAGCCAGGCACTATGAGAGAGGGGAGAGACCAGGACACAGTGAGACGTGCATGTAGCCTGGAGAAGACCATTTTTCTGGACCCTGTTTGCTTGGGAAGATGATGTATCCTGTCTCTTGCTGAGTCTCACAATGTTCTACCTGTGCTGACTCTCCAGTTTACTTAAAAGGCATTGTACTTCAAACCTTATCCCATACAGAGACTAGGTTTCCTGAAAATTGTAAGTGAAAAGCCACTGCCAGTAAAAGCTACAGTAAGGGCCCAGAAACCAGAAATGAGGCCATGCCAGGAGCTCAGGAGCTCTGTAATGGCCACACATACCCTAGTTCCCTTTTTGAGGATTCTGCAGGGCTTGTGACCAAGTGGGAGCATTCTCAATCACAGTATCCTAAAGACAGCCTTCATCTTGTATCCACACTGATCAAAGGGGCCTATGCCTTCTCACAGTCACCTTCAGGAGCAGAAGAATCCTGCCCTGTGCATCTTATTATATTCAAGAGTCATTCTCACACATGCTCAGGTATGAACCTGGGTAGGGAAAGTGGGAGGAGAGCGCGCACGCACACACACACACACACACACACACACACACACAAGAAAGAACATTCAAGAAGTATGTACAAACCTCCAGGAAGCACTTGCTCTCATGGAGGTGAAGGTGGCCATGCAATCACCCTGGAGGCCTTAAAGCAAAACCCGCAATCGATGCACAGAGCAGGCAGACAAGTTAAGGCTGTTTGCAGTTCTGTATGAATCCCTAGCAAGGGTTATTCCCTTGAAGTGAAGACCAACCATCAGTGATTGTTTGGAATTTGGTATATGCTTTTGAAGGTGGAGTTAAGTCTTTTGTGATACATTTTCTTTGCAACATAAGTAAAACACCAAGATGATAGACAGATTGGATTTATCCTCCTGTTTTGAACTGTTTTACAATTATGATTATGACTAAAGACAGAAGTATGTGTATTTATTGAACTCTCATATCAGTCTCTAGTACACAAGTTTCCTGGATTGCATTGCAACCAATATGGCAGAAATAGAGGCTCACGCCTTACTTGTCAAAGCAGAAATTCAAGCCAAGAGATGTTTGCATCAGGACCAGGGAGACAACAGATGGGAATGGTTTGATCTTGACTCTGTCTAGCCAGGGTTCAAATGAAAATGTTATAGAATGTTTTGCATTTTTAAAATAAGGAAAATGAGAACATACAGTGCAGCGGAGCAGCTGGCTCGCCGTGCGAGGGCACTCAGATATGATGCTGACCCCTTGATCATCCCCCTCTATGGAGGCACAGGAGTGATAACCAGGTTTGGCATACCATCTTGGAGGACTTAGAAGAGGTGTCATGGGAAGCAAGTGGAAGCTTGATATTGGAGTGAAGAGAACAAGCGTTACTCAGGGTGGAGAGCCAGGGCTCCGTTCCGTGCCCCTCCCCTTGGCTTTGCCTGGGCGGGATAAGCGTTTGTGGATGTTGAGATGAGGCTGTGTGCTCTTCCAAGCAAAGCTTGTTAGCACAATCCTTTCCCACTGAAGGGGACGCTTGAACGGCTACAAAGCAGTGTCTGATTCAAACATGGCTGCCAGGGAGGCCAAGTCCCTGTGAGCGAGTCAGAGCCTCTAGTGATCTTGCTGTGGACAACAGACCTCATATAGAAAGTGAGGCCCACACTGGTCCCCCAGAAGAATGCTTTCTGGTTCTCCTCCCCCGCCCTGCTACCTTGTGCCCATTCCCCTCTCTTCTTTCTTTTAAGACAAGCATTCTCTGTGTAGCCTTATAGGGCTTGGAAGCCAGCCTTTGCCTTACAGTGACACATTTGCCTCTGCCTCCCAAGTGCTAGAAGGATGTGTGTGTGTGTGTGTGTGTGTGTGTGTGTGTGTGTTGCACTCCAGACATCCTTTTGTCCTGAATGAAAAAAGGGCAAGTCAAGTAGGAAAGTGAGGGGGGGTCAGCTAGAATGAGAAGGAAGTGTGGGAATCAAGAAGGCAGGGCGAGCATAGACTCCTCTTATGCTTTCTGCCTACCTCCTACTTCCCTTTCTCCCTCAACCCTTCCTTCTGACTCTCTGTGTTCCTCCTGCCTCTCCTCCTATTTCCTTCCATCTTTCCATCCCTTCTCTCCTTCCCTTCCTTTCTTTGTTTTCACCTTTCCTTTATATACCCCCACACAATAAAATATCTTTCTGAAGACAGATGCTCTGGGCTTCCCGTGTCAAAAATCAAGTAGCTTGAATTTCACAAAAAGAGAAGAAGCACTCTTGCTTGGTGCTGGACAGCAAGCTCTGTGAGTATGGGGCTCTCTGTCTGCTCTGCTCTTTGGTTTGGATGTGCACCTAACTGAACTTAATCCAGACCGTGTTCATCCTTTGGTCGCTAACTCCTGATTGCTTCTAGGAGTACACAGTCCCTCTTCTCTAGTCTGCTTTATAGCACTGCCCAGACCTGCAAATAAACACAATGCAAGGGAGAGTCTGCTCTAAGCCCTAGAAGTATCATCTCTACTGTGGTCCTAAGAGGTGCTATGAAATAGTCCAGAGATACCACTAGATACAGTATCCACCAATCTGATGAGAAAGGAGAAACTGAACAAACATGGCATTTACAAGTATTAAAATCCTCAGTTTAAGTCACTCCAATTTTAGTATCAATGGTAGATTTCAAAAATGGTTCTTGAGGCTCATTCAGGAAAACACTTGCTTTCATAGCATAGTAATCTGCATTTTGAGCCTTGGAATTTATACTTAAAAACAAATAAAAACCAGGCAAAATAGTCTCAGCTCATAGTCTCAGCACTGAAGAGTCAGAAGTAGGCAGATAGCTGATGTTTGCTAGTTAGCCAGTTAAACTGAGCACAGGGTCCCCAATGGAGGAGCTAGATAAAGGACCCAAGGAGCTGAAGGGGTTTGCAGCACCATAGGAGGAACAACAATATGAACCAACCAGTAGTATTCCCAGAGCTCCCAGGGACTAAACCACCAACCAAAGGGTACACATGGAGAGACCCATGACTCCAGATGCATATGCAGCAGAGGATGGCCTTGTTGGTCATCAAAGGGAGAAGAGGCTCTTGGTCCTGGGAAGGCTCAATGCCCCAATATAGGGAAATGCCAGGACATGGAAGCAGGAGTAGGTGGATTGAGCAGGGGGAGGGGGAATGGTGAGTAGTGTGAGCAGTGGGGGTGGGTGGGTTAGGGGATTTTTGGAAGGGGGAGGAACCAGGAAAGGGGACAACATTTGAAATGTAAATAAAGAATAGATCTAATAAAAAAAAAAACCTAACTAGTGAGTTTCAGACCATGAGAAAATTAACAAGGTGGACGGATGGCTCCTTCAGGAAGACTGGAACCCAAGACTATCTGCAGGCACACACACCCTGACCTTACTCACCGAATGCTGCTTTTTCTGGGTAAACTCTCCCAGACAGGCAGTGCTCACTAAAAGCTATTTATAACACTCTATCCATAGAGCCCACAAACAATGTACTTCCTGCCCAGCCCAGGAACAGCTCTCCCTGAGCACCGCAGCTGTGTGAACCAAGCAAGTTAGTGCCCATCCATAGCCACTGCCCCTGTCTCTGTTTTCTCTGCTTTTCTCTCATGCCTGCCAATGACAGCATAGCTATTGTGAGCCACAGTCACACGGTCAGTCTCAAGGGCAAAGAGCACATCTTTTCATTAGGCTTCTTTTATTCTCATACAGTGGAAAACATGGACTTTTCGTACTTACTTATTGGGTGTAGTAGTTTATAAATGCTGACATGTGGTTAAATGTATATTTGAAGCAATTACCTGGGCAGATAGATACCCAGGCACAGATTAAACAGAAGCGAATGGATTTATTCTTCAAATATACAGTGGGAAAAAAATTCCCTCTTAATGTTTCATTTCCTCTGCGGTACGACACTTATCTTGTTGAATTAAAAGTATTTTATCATCTATGTACATTCTGGTTCAAGAGTTTGTATCCAGTAAAAGGATAATAAATGCTTAGTAAGTGCAATGTGGAAGGCCAAATTAAAAGCACATGCCCTCCCCATTTCTGGAATCGAATAAGCAAGTGCTAAAATAAAATACATAAATCTGTCACCTTTGCTAATATTTCTATGTACACTGGGTCTGATGTTTCCTACCTGTAATACCAGTGCTTAGGATGCTGAAGCAGAAGTACAGACATGGAGGCCAACCTGGGCTACATAGAGAAAGCCTATCTCAAAGAAACAAAATAAAAACCAAACAACAAACAGCAAAGAATGATGCTAGAAAATCAAAATGTTGCCAACTTATTAGCATATTTGGACCCATAACTCTTGAGTTGTCTTCCCCAACTCCTGATCAATAACTTGAGGTTATTAAATATCTAAATAAAACCACCACTGACAATGGTGATATTCCAGTTGACTTGTGGATGCAGGATTCAATTCTGGATTTCCTTCTGGATGGAGAAATGAGGGAGGGAAAACTCCTACATACCCTCTTAAACCTGAACAGCATGAATCAAAGGTTTGGAAGTCTGGTGCCAACAAAATAGAACTGCAGTTCATAAGCTGCAGTAGAATACCAGAAAAGCACAAAACCCAGCTCTACCCAACTCCTGCCAACGCCCTGCAATGAGAGAGATGAATGCATGAGCAGGTAAGTAGAGGGTGGGGTGTCACCTCACCCTTGGGAATGATGAATCTTCCCACACCATGGAAACTCAATGGAACAGAAGGCTAAGCAAAGAAACAAGAGGCACTCTGTGAGACCCAAGCATCAGGCAAATCAAGGGTTTTAAATGGAAGACATGTGGGTATAGCAAGCATCCAAACAAGCCATTTCAAGAGTGCCTACTGCTTCCTGCCACCTCTTCCTCCAAAGACAAAGCTCGGGCTATACCCACATGCTCCATGCTCATGTATTTACAGTGACTAGTGCCTCCTCCCTCTCTGTCTCCTTTATGAACATGGTGCTTACCTTCGAAAATAAACACAAATGAGATCATTTCACCAGCTCGGAAATCCCAAGAGAAGAAATACAAAGCCAGTGGAGAATACTTGAGGGTTATAAACTGCGTATTAAAGTTTTAGAGCTCTGGGAGAGGCAGAAGAATAGCAGATGCATACCCCGACAGGGGGGCAGATTCTGCAGCACAGCCATAAAAATATACAGGCTGCTTTAATGGGCAATTATTCTTTGCATTTGTGTGCCGGGTTGAATTTGCATGAGACTGCCAGATGCCCCGGTAAAGGTGTTGCCACCAAGAGTGTGAGGTCTCTTTGTCTGGTGCCTCCCTACAACTTTGTGTTCTGAAACCCTGCCTTTTCGTGGTTGAATTATTCTATAGGTAATGGATGGTAAGAAGCATTCGAATGCTTGAATTTGGGGGTGCAAATATGTCTTCAACATCAGGTCCAGGGTCTTATTTTATTCCCATGTTGCAGGGACTCACATTTCATGTGTCAGACTATAAATTATGATGCCATCATTAACAAATGCACTGGGGGCACAGCCAGCCTAGCTCTGCAGAGGCGGGCCATTGTGCAGGAAACATCTAGGTGAGAAGGCCAAAAATATGATTCTGGTTTTTTTTGTCTAAATGACCAAAAATGTTAACTTCTGTTTTCAAAATGAATCCAAAATGAAAGTCCACTGAGCTAGTTTGGAACACACAGTTCACACAAGACTAAATCACCCTTTTAAGTGGCATTGGATGCAAATGTAATATGACAGGGTATATTAAGTTATAGATCAAAATACATAAGTCTTCTTCTTTTAATCAAGTAATTTTTAGGGTGTGGGGAGAAAACGATTCATTCTTCTGGGCATGTATATAGGGACCCCAAACTGCCCTTGAATTTGTAGAATTTCTGGTTCTTCTACTCACATGTATTTACGTTTGAAACCACATTTGGGATCCATCCCTGTTTCAGCACAAATGATGTTAAATGCTGCTGCTTGGAAGTGAATAAATCTACATTTTGGACAAACTGGCTCCTTATAGGACATCCTCATTTGAAATGCATTGAATGGGAAAACAACAAAAAAAAAATTTCTAATTAATGTACAACTCTAATCACCATTCTCCACATGGAAGAGTAATTTTTCACTGTTCATTTGCTTGGTTTAATCTCAAAACTGACATAACAGAAATGCAATGCCCTATAAATCTCCGCTCGTTTCTTTCTTTAATATTCATATTCCATTGAACTGCAGAGGCTTGTTGCTGCATTCGGCTACAGCATCCGAAAGTGTCGATAAAAATATTGTGAAAGGCAAGATGTGTTTTTTGCTGGCTGCGCTGGCCATTTATTGGGGGGGGGGGGCGGGGGGCACAATAAATGGCTGGTGGATCGTCCCTCAGCTGGCTGGCTGGTGGGTGATTAGTGATTAATTACCTTGCAGCAAATTGACACGGCACCAGGAAATTGACACAGCCCTGATTAATTAACTTTTTATGGGCGGTAGTTACTCACAAAACACTGCGCACCATAATTGAATCTCTTTACATAACAGTCATGGTACAAAAGTTTTACTCAAATTCAAATTAGCCAGAAGTTTCTAAGGCGGTTAGAGGTCTGATTAGGATGTGTTTGTAAGAACTGGCAAGAATTTGAACTTAGAGAGAGATGTGTGGTCTTGAAAGGAGAGGGGGCAGGGGTGAGACAGGACACCATACAAGCTTGACTGCCAAGGCAGAATGTATTGATCTAAGTCTTCACTTGAGCAGGACTTTAAAAGGACACTGAGATGTGTCATTTTTCTCCAACTTGAGAAAAGCTACTGCTTCTGAGGAGCTTGGGCAGATTTCTTCCCGTTCGTTTAGTCTGTAAAAACTGACATGTTTCATTCAGGCAAGTTTTGTTCTGCTGTTGGGGTTCATTTCCTTGCGTCATCTCTTACATCTTGTCCCTTTAGGATGATACCACCATTTTCTACCATGGTTGTGTTCCTCTTTTTGTCTTTTTTTTTTTCTTTTTTTTTTCCTGATAACCTCTTTGACAGACACACGTCTTTACAGCTCTCTGTTGGACAATCCCGATAGCTATATGTTCGGGACTACTGTTTCTCCAACATAGACAAAATGGTCTGGCCCAACACCATCCAAATATCTTGATTATATTGTCAGATAATAAGAATTCTGCAGCAGTCCAGTCACAGAGAAAACTGGGTGGCTGGGTAACCTTGAACTTGAAAGTCTTGTGAAGATGTTGCCTAGGCAGGTGGCTCACTCTAAGGAAAATTCCTTGCTTGGTTCCTCAGGATTGGAATGCTGAAAGATTCTGGATCTCACTTGTCAAAACCCAAGGCAGTGATCACTGGAGTAATGCTAGCAAAGATGTGATCACAGTTGGCAGAATTGTAGCCTTTTAGACTCCATTATCAGATGGAAGGGATTCAACTGCATGATAGCAGCTAGTGTTTATTAACACTTTCGAACTGCCAGATGCACACATTAACCCATTAGCTCTTTGAAAAAGCACACGAATCTGGAGTATTGCTATTTCTTCCTTTCTTTGTGGTAATTGGAGTCTAGAGCAATTCAGCAGCCTCCAAAATTGAGATTCTGTGTCTTATCTTTTCATCTTACCCTGAAACATCCCCACTCCAGTTTCTACCGTGCTCTTTCTGTTTTCTTGAAGCTAGCCCAGTATGGCTTCCCTCCTATTGCTTGCACAAGCTGCAACATTCTCTTCTGTGTTTCTACTACATCAGAGTGAGCCAGCATCAATCCATCATGGACTGGGTGAATTTGCAGAGGACTTCCCTGATAAAATTCCTTGGTATAATCCTTATCGGGGATATGCTGGAGGAGGGACTATGCCATCACTGCCCTTATGTATTTCTGTTCTGAGATTTCACAACATCCCCGAATCTCCATTGCTCTTCCAGTAATTGGGGCTCAGTTCACAGAGTTGGCCATAGATGTATGTTGCTAAAAATCCAAGGGCAATCTATTTTCCTTTCCTACTGGAGTTTTTCTACACACCTGGAGATAAAGCAGGTTGTCCTATGCAAACCGTTCAACCTATAGAGATGTGTAAGTAGTAACTGGGCCTATACTACAGTAGTATTGGTAGATGTCTCTGTTGAACACACAAGCTGGTTACTATAAGTTCGCAGTGATTCTATTCCCCTACAACACTTGAATATGAAAGACTGGAATATGAAACATATTTCAGAATTTGGCAGATGGCTTACTGGTAAAGTAGGGACCCTGCAAACAATCAGGACCCAAATTCAAGCCCCAAAACCTGCATCTAAGAATGCATACATGGATGCATAATACCCACATCCACTGAAACCTCATTTCTAAAGTTGGAGTTACTTGGATTCAAAATTCTCCTACTACTTTGGGCTTCTATACTTATGGTTCTATAGGAAATTAATTTGTTAATACTGTTTTCACATATCGTTTTGTTTGAAACAAATCTGCTTGTACATAAATGAGTGATCACTGGAAGAAAACCATACAGAAAAGCAGGCCCAGAGAATGCAGGAGGATTTGTTCTGGATGGCAGGGTTCCTGTTCCCTAAGCACAAAAATTCCCTCACTCAAAACAGTCAATTTTGAAAGACAACAAAACCCACCCTTGTTAACCAGGCACAGGAATCTTTTCAAATCACTCATCTGTTTGGGGCCGAGCAAGAAAGCAGCTTTGGGTTCACTAACCACTACACCATTCCTACATCCTGTGGAGTCTAGCTGTTTTCTCTCCTGTGTTACAAATGCCAGGGTTAATCCAGCAGATGCATAGTGGGTGCTTCTGGGCTGCTGGGTGTGCACTTTCTGTAGCAGAGGTCTTCCTGATCCCTCTGACTCAAAGGTATTGATATACCTCCCCCAGGCAAGATTTCTGTAACGTTTCATTCAACAAAATGGAAATGAATCTCCATCTTGGAGTGTTTAATTTGGCAGCACTGCAGCCGACATCTGCAAAAGTGCTTTCTGTTGTTGGAGGGAGCATAGAAGTTGGAATCTATTTTAATTTAGATAGAGCCACTTGCCATAATCTCTTAGTTTGTCAAAATCAGCACCAATGTCAACTTTTTTTTCCCACACAAAACCATGAGGGGAGTGGAGAAACAAAATAATTACTTTATCGATATATGTGTGTGTGTGTGTGTATGTATATATATATGTATGTATATACATATATATATATATATACAGAGAGAGAGAGAGAGGGAGAGAGAGAGAGAGAGAGAGAGGGAGTAAAGGTTCAATTGTTAAATCATTCATGGTCTATCTAACAGCTGGCTGGAACAGTGAGCTCGATGGATTGCCTCTCCAGGTAGGAAACAGGGCAAGTGAGATAAATTAGCTGCCTTATGCTGGGCTGGATTACCCATGGTTCTCTGGGGTTGCTACAAATTCTGGAGCTTGAGGTCCTTAGAGGGGGGCTAGCAGTGACTCCCAAGACATGTATGGCATGCAAATACATTTGTTCATTTCACATCCAGCCATCGCTGTGAGGATAGCTGTGCTGTCTGTCAGTGTTTGGTGTTGAGGCCATCTGCCATTCAGCATCAGCATGTAGCTAAATAACAAAACAGAATAAAGTAAAAAAAAAACCAAACAACAAACAAAAACTGCTCTGAGCCTTTGATCAACACCCCAAACAAACCTGTAGGCCAGGAGTCGTTTGTATCTGTTCATCATGTCCCTGATTTGGAAGCTTGAATTCAAAGGCCCTCTTATAGAAGGAGGACCATTAGGAACCTGCACAGTTTTTCGGTCAGTACAATCAGGCTCTGTGGTGAACTTTCGAAGATCCTGCAGAAGATAAAGCCTATGGCTTGAATAGCTACCTGCTACAACTCAAGAAGTCTGGAAAGACTTCTGATGGCTAACTCTTTCAGTGCCCTTATATAAGTAAGTACACAAACCAGTCTACATAACAAAACATCACAGTTACAGCCCAAGCAGAACACACTGCACTGAAACTCAGATACTTTCTCCATGATGTGTGTGTGTGTGTGGGGGTGGTTGGGGGAGGTAGGGGCAGAACATATAAGCATGCAGAGGCTAGCTAATCCTTGGATGTCATTGCATTGTTTTACATTTTTGAGATAGTCTCTTACTGGCTTTGGATTAGTCAATGCCACCACCAAGCTGGGTGTCCAGCAGGATCCTGGGATCTGCCTGTCCCCACATCCCCAAAGCTGTGATTTTATAGTATGTGCCAACATGCACTGCTTTTCTTGTGTATGTTTTGAGGACTGAATTCAGGTCCTCACACTTTCATGACGAACACTATACCATGGAGCTAGCTTCCCAGTTCTTTCTTGTTTTCACACAGAAAGAAATTATGAGTCAAAAGCCTGAATTCCATGCAAACAGCACCCCTCCCCAAGGAGATAGATGGAATATATGCATGCAGCCAGGATATTTGGGGCTAAAGCTGCATCTCTTTGCCACTGAATTCAGGTTCTGTGGTAGCCATAGTTTGGCTTGTGATGGCTCTTATCCATAACTCACACCAGGATTTAAGGAAACTTGCATTAGCTTACATTCTTGGGTAGATAGGAACTCTTTCAGATTCTTTTTCCTTCCACAAGAAGCAAACACATCTTCCTTTCTGGGATCCCTGTACTGAGTGGGAAAGTTTGCTTTTGATGAGAAGGAAGGGACTCACTGGTTGCATTTCTGTCTCTGTAATCACAGTGCCCATGCAGACTTCCTGGAATTCCTTTTCCAGATCTCCATATACTCAAGGGCTCAGTCTCCCACACTTAGTCCTTAGCTGCTTTTCTGCAAGTCTAGGGTTAAGCTGCTGACCTGGATCAATTTGCAAATCTGAGTCTACTAGGATTACATCACCCACTCTGTGGCATCCACTACCCCGCTGTTACCCTTTAGGGACCAAGCCTGCTTTTATTTTCACCTCTAGAACTTGCCTCTTCAGAGATCTGAGTGAAGAATACTCCCTGCAACCGCTCACTATTTTTTAAATCCATACTAGTTTCAAGAAGCAAAGGAAGTGCAGACCAGCATTTAATAAATAAACTTCTCAACATAAGCTTATCAAAAAACGACTGACAGATTTCTCTCTTGCCCCTGCTGGGGCTCGAGAGTGGGTGGGCATTTTCAAGGTGCCGACTGACCGACTGACCGACTGACTGACCATGGGAGCTGCTCTGGTGGTTGATCCTCTTAAGCAAACGTGGGGGAAAAAGCCTCCTCTCAATGCTAACTCAGGCCTTGCTATTTCCAGGGAATTCCCCCAGCAAGTCTGCCTCCCCGCTTTTCAGAAACATCTCATCTCGGTCTTGTTCTCTGGCTTTGTGTGTGCTAGAATCCCAGGGCAGCATAGTTTATTGTTTTAATATCTGTCTGACACAAAGCAAGCGCAGCCTCCAGTGACTCCTTATCTGTCACATGTATTTCTGTGAAAGAAATATCAAGACAAATAAGATGTTTGGGGGCACACCACGGGATGGGAGCTTTTGCAACTGGCAGTCTTTTGCAAAAGGCAGACCCCCATTTGAAAATGACAAAAGCCACTCTTCTGCATTGAGATTAATAACCAAATGGAGAATGCAAGATAGTAGTCACTTGAAAAAAAAAAAGACTGCTGGCTGGAAGGTTCTTCCCTTCAAGGAACTGGGGGCTGTGGTTGGCCGTGATAGCACATGACCACCTCTCCAGCAGCTGAAAGCAGGAAGATGAAGAGTTTGAAGCAAGCCTGTGCTCCATTGTGGAGCCATGCTGAAAGTTAGGGAAGCATTGGCAATAGTCAGATAGTGATCCTGTTTTAATTTTCCATGGAAATAAAATGACCTGCAGTCACTGCGAGACAATGTGCTTCGGCTGGCTAAGAGTTAGCCTGTATCACATGCCCATCAAGGTATGATGGTAAAGGGATCAGAAATTCAAGTGAACTTGTTTGTTTAAATATTTAACATTTTAAAGTTCTGTGTAAGCCAGGCAGTGGTGGCTCACACCTTTAATCCCAGCACTTGGGAGGATGAGGCAGGTGGATTTCTGAGTTCGAGGCCAGCCTGGTCTACTGTGTGTGTTCCAGGACAGCCCGGGCTACACAGAGAAACCCTGTCTCAAACCCCCACCCCAAAAAGGTCTGTGTAAGTGGGCAGACATGCGCACATATGGCTATCTGCTGAGGCCAGAGGTCTCCAATCCACTTGGAATTGTAATTATGGGTAGTTGAGAGCCTCCTGATGTGGGTGCTTAGGAATTGAACTTGAGTATTCTACAAAAGCAATGCACACTCTTAACCATGGAGCCATTTCTTTGCTCCATGAATCTGTTCTGAAAATGTGGCATCTAGATATAATACCTAAATGGGTGTTGGGATCAGTTAAGCCACATTAAGAATTAGCTCACCATGAATCAGATCCAAGTATGCTCCTTGAATACATGAACACACAACTAAATGTATTGCTCTCTATAGAAATATTTGTGCCAGAGAGAGATAGACAGACAGATAGACAGACAGAAACAGAGACAGAGATTGATTATATCATCACTGATTGCATACATAGTACACACTGTAATAAACAAGAAAATAAACAATAAGGCCAAGATCTTAGGGAACGAGGGAGGGTTGAGTAAAAGACAGCACTTCGCTGATACGTAGATAATCCTAGAGCTAAGTACCAACAATCTTTCTGTCTCTGCCCTCCTTCCCCAGGACTGGGGTTACAGGTACATATGAGTCTGTGATGAACATTTTCTATAACTGCTGAAGTTTTGAACTCAGGTCCTCACGCCTTCTCATCAAATACTCTTACCTGCTGAGCCATCCCTCTAGCCCGTGATAGTTTTGAAATGTGATACAATTATACAAGATGCTAGAGGTACCCTAAGATGATTATCAAAAGAATTTTTGCCCCTACCCTCAGGTTAACAGCGACCTGGCATGTCTTTTCTTGGTAAATAAGAATGAAATAAATGAGTTGATTGGTAATGGATAGCCCTGAGGCAAATCTAGCTGCAGATTATTCTTATAAATGAAATTGTACTGAAATTCAGCTATTCACTATGTACAGGTATAGAATCTCTGGTGATCTGTAAGTCGTCCATGTCAAAGCTGGAAGAACAGATGCTGACAGGTTATACGTGGTTGTCCTTCAAAAGAGCAACTCTGTTATGCCTTGGTTAGAGATGAAAAAAAAACAGCTGTTTTTTATCCCAAATCATTGGATAGGTATGAGAAAGCAGGATCTTGGTCCTATTAGAGATGCTAGATAACTTCTCTAGTGTTCCAGAGAACAGTCCCTGCTCTGATATTTTTAGGAGCCCAACATGAAGTTGTTTGCATCCTCTGACTGTCAAGTGTTAAAAGGTATTTAGGAGGAAAGACTATGGGGAACATAATATGAGAGGACAAAGCCCACATAGCTTTGCAACAGTTTCCTTAATCCATCTGAGCCTAAATTTCCTGGTGTGATGAGTGTTAACATTAATTGTAGTGAGGATTGTAGGAGAGGATCACTAAAATGTTCCAGCAATGACCTGAGATATAATAAGTAAATAAGTATTTCTTGTCATTGTTTCAGGTCTACCAGTAGGTACATCCAACTCAGACCATTACCCTGAGGGCAAACAGGAAGTTAGGAGGGACCCAAAATTTAGTAATCAGTGGTTTTTAAAATCAGTATTCTGAAAAAGTAATCCAAGGTGAACAATTAAAATGTACATGAAAACATGCTATGTAGACATGCTATGTAAACATGCTATGTAGAACTATCACACTGGACCTAGCCAGTGAAATAAAAAACCTAATGTCTCTTCTTGCCTCTGTGGTGAACTTCAATGTTTATTCCACAGGGATCTTTCCCATCTTTGAATTTAAAAATATTCTATGAAAGCATTCCCATCTCTGTTCACCCTCTTTCTCTAGGAGCTCTTTACATTCTGTCTGAAGTTTGCATGCCTCACTTGTTCTTTGTGGTCCTGACGTTAGTTCTATTACACGGAGCCTCCAGAAAATATTATGAAAAGCCATCTTAGAGGCTGCTGCCCAGTATCAGCGACAAGAGAGAAAGCCCAGCTCTCTAAACCGATATGTCAGGGGCACAGTGACCCTTGTGTGCTCTGTCTGTGAACTGAGCAGACTCTGCTGACAGTCTCTGTATTGGGGAGATGGAAGAGGCAGCTCTGAGTTAATCTTGGGCTTCACTTTAATTACAGAAGCCAACAGCAGCACCTTCTGTGGCCTGAGTGTGGGATGTGCAGCTTTGATTTATGCCTGTTTCTGCCAGGTAATTTATTGTTTTAGGGGTGTTCACAGTCACTTCCATAAAACCTGAGCTCCATATATCAATTAAAAGCATACCATGACCACTTGCCCTTGAGATTCATACAAGTGAATAGAGCAAGTAATGATTCTGCAGTTTGGTAATATTGAAGTTTCTGTACATTTGCTTCTGATCTGCTGGTTTCTGTGGAGTAGGACTACAGACAAAAATTTCCTCCTTAATATCTGCCTTTAGTGTTTTCCCCACATGGTTGCAATGTTCAGCTATGGCTTTGTTAGAATTATGAAAACATGCATGTGTGAACTGGCGACAGATGAACCAGCACAGATCTTTCTACAGAAGCATGTATTTGCAACTCTCTGCAGATGTGGTAGTTCTCTGTCCAGGTGTTGGATGCCAGATGAAATGCCCCTTTCTACTCCAGATCCAAGTGCTGATGTCCTGGTGTTCACTGGAATATTTGGAGAAGAACTAAGAGCTTAAGCTTGGATGAGGAGGTCCTCAAAAAAATGTAGGTTAGACAAAGACTTGTATGCTAACTCCTCTCTGCTCTCTTTATCAGGTAAGGATGCATGAAGGTAGAAATTGAAAGCTCGGGCAAGAGCTATTATCAGGACCCAACCTGGCTGGCACCTTGATCTGGGATGTCACCTTCCTGAGTAATGAGGAAATACATGTCTGCTGCTTAGGCAGCCCAGTCTGTGGCATTCTGCAATAATATCAAACTAATGGGCTCCTCATGGGAATTTGAAAAATATGCCATGAAATTTAAATCTGACAATATAAGAAAAGACAGATAATTTTGCCTGTACAATTAAAACTGTATAATGGCATGCAAATAACATATAAGAAAAGATACACTTCAATAACAGTGCTCATCACAAACAACAATAACAAACACTAAACATAATTGGAATTTATAAGAGGTTAAGTACATTTTGCAGTTGAATCTGTGAAAGATGGTGCTTACAGTGAGGAAGAAACTCATGCAAAAGAGAACAAAGGGAGATTTTTTTTCTTTCACCTGTATAATCTGCAACATTGACAAGACCCAAAACAGTCATTACAGAGAGGCTTGTTGAGCTGGATGCAGAATCCTACCATTGGCCTACAAATGAGGACTCTGAAGCATGGATATGTAAGGCTGCTAGTGCAAATCTACCTATCACAATCTTGGTGCGAGATGTGGAAGGAAGTGGGTTGCTTTGTCTGGATCTGAGTGCTGGGTGATACCCTCAATGAAACAGCTTGACAATATCAAAGTGGTCTCAAGGTGATGATCAAGTCATGTTAGATAAACCCAAGCATGTTGATAGAGAATATGTACATAATATGTATATGAGTACTTGCCTCTAAATGAAAACACAGGACTAATGTTTTCCTTACCCATTGCTGAATGTAGTCCTCAAATCAAATGGGAGAAAGAGAAGAATTCTAGAAGGCCACCGACTACTCTACAGGGTCACACAAAGATGCTATGCCAAATGTGTGTGTGCATACACACACACAGGGGTGCATCCTGCTTCCTATGACATGTAAAATTCCAATTAAAAATGTATTCATAAGCTTATGAGAAAACAGTATTGATGGCATTTACTGTAATATACAAAAGAAAGAACCCAAAGCCATCACTCCACCTGGTCACTCAAATCAGGCTTTATCCCTGTGTGGAAGCAAGAACAAGAGCATCACTTCCATCTTTAGCATTTCAAGCTAGTGCCGTTTCTCTTTGCATGAAGATGAGATGGGGTTAGCTAGTAACATATCAAGAAGAGGTCAAGTAGGTCACCCGCCCTGTCCACTTCAAAATTTCTCTTATAAAGGACCATATGGCTCACAGCCTGTCTAATAACATGGTAAATATGTCACATCTGTAGGACCGAATCCTGCCTAAATTCTTCATGTTTTGCTCTGACTTTAATTGAGAGCTGTTTACTAGGACACACAGGAGGCTATGCAGTGTCCTATGACACTCTTAAGTCAGAATAAACCATGGGGACAGGAGGGAAGAGCAAAGGGGTTGGGCTGTACTGGCATGCAGTCCTGAGTGGCGTTTCTCCCTCTTAATACTGTTGCATGTGGTCGGTCACATCAGGAAGATTTACTTAATATTGGACACATTATACAACAGTATACCTTTAAAAGCAGATGACTTCACTGGGAATTATTTTCATTATAGGCTCATTCAGCAGGGTTCCTTTAAAAACTATCTCCCCTACTGTATCTAAGGGTGTTATTTACAGATAATTTTCTATTGGCTAAGAATATGGGCAATTTAATTTGAAAACATTTAAGGACTAATTTAAAAATGGAGAAAAACTCTATTGAGAATTCTTTTTAGATACTTACCCGTTTTTTAAATTGGGCTATTTGGTTTGTTGATATCTAGCTTCTTGTGTACTTTATTTTGGATATGAGCCCTCTTTCAGATGTGGAGTTGGTAAAAATCACTTCTCAGCCTGTAGGCTGAACCCTTTGTTCATATGATGATCTTCTTTGCCTTATAGAAGCTTCTCGGTTTCATGAGGTCTTATTTATTAATTGTTCTTTGTGCTTGTGCTAACAGTGTTCTGTTTAGAAGTCTTTTCCTGTGCCAATGACTTCCATGCTATTATTCCCCACTTCCTCTTCAATCAGGCTCAGTGTATCTGGTTTTATGTTGAGGTCACTGATCCATTTGGTGTTGAGTTTTGTGCAGGATGATAATTATGAATCTATTTGCATTCTTCTACATGTCAACATCAAGTTTGACCAGCACTATTTGTTAAAGATGCTGTTTTTTTTTCAATGTGTATATTTGGCTTCTACATATATAAAAAAATCAGGGGTCCATTTATTGCATACATTAATGTCTGAGTCTTCAATTTGGTCTCACTGATCAACAAACATGTCTTGTTTTTGTGCCAATGCCATGATAGTTTTATTACTATAGCTTTGTGGTACAACTTGAAGTCAGGGAAACTAAAATGAAGAAAATTCACACATTGTTGGAGGGCATGCAAACTCAGAGCCCCTGTAGAATCCTGTGTGGAAGTTCTTGAAAAAGTTGGGTATTAACTGGTCTCAAGATCACTCTATACTATTATTTAGCATTATGCAAAGGATGCTCCATTCCACTCCATAGGCACTTGCTCAACCATGTCATTGCTGCTCTATTTGTATTAGACAGAAGTGGAAACAATCTACATGTCCCTTAACAGAAGAATGGTGAAAGAAAATGGGATCCATTTAAACAATTGAGTATTACTTAGCTATTTTTTAAAAGATGACATCACGATAATTGCAGACAAATGGATGGAACTAGAAAAGAAAAATCATCCTGAGTGAGGTATCCCATACATAAATATGATATGTATTTGCTCATATGTGGATAATATGTTCAGTCAACAAAAACCAATCTATAGTCCGTGGAACCACATAGGGCAGGCATAGAATAAGGAACTAGAGAGAACAGAAGTTCCTTAACTTAGTTCCCTTATGAAAGGGAAATAGAATAGATAAGTTTGGATGGAATAAGACAGAGACTGAAATGGAAAGATTAAAAGAGAATTGAGGTGGTTATGGGTGGGAATATATGGAGAAACAGCTAAAATTAAGGGGCATTTGAGAGCCATGTGAAAACCAATATAGTATAAACTGTCTAAATTATCTACATATATGAAGGTGATCTAAATTAAATTGCCAAATAATGTGGGAGACAGAGTCTCAACTGGAAATCTTATGTTATCAAAGAAGATCTCAGCATGGGGACTGGATTACATCTAATTGAGTTGCTGGCCAAAGGGGACCCTCGGAAATTCCCAAAGAGCAGTGGATATTGCCAGGGCTATATATATAAGTTGTTCTCCACAAACTGACAGCTAGGACCCATTGTTGATTATAATACCTACAAACTCACTGAACATGGAAATGTTGATCTGGTGCCTACATAGAGCCTCCACCGTCTGTTCTGTTGTGTTTGGTATAAGAAGATACTCTGTTTGCTACCAAAGGAGAAATGCAAACACTTATCTAGCCACAAATGCTTTCATCTACTGTGAAGTTCTGCTTGAAACATGCTAGAGCAATGGTGGCACAAAACTTGTGGGCATAACCAACAACTCGTTTGACTTAAGGCCCACTCAGCAAGAGGGGAAACATACCCAACACAGCTTAGGTGCACAAGAACCTGAGACTAGTTAGCCAAGGAGCTTTGAGCAAACTAAATCATTCTGGTCTTAAACTAACAACAACAGCGATGAAATGACTCCTAATGATATTCTGTACGTATCGGTTAGGTCCTTGCTCAGCCATCACCAGCGAAGCTTCCTGCTGCAGCAAATGGGAACACATACAGAGACTTACAGCCAGACATTAGGCAGAGAGTGAGAGACCCTGGAACACTTAGTTCTAAATGGGATGTCACCATCAAATCCCTTCCCTCAGAGCTCAAAGAACACCACCACGAAAGAGGAGGCAGAAAGAGTGTAAGAGCCAATAGGGATGGAAGCTACCAAGGGAGCAAAGCCCTCTAAATCAACATGAGTCAACCTCATAGAAACTCAGAGACTAAAGCAGCATGCATATGAGCCATGCAGGTCCACACCAGGTCCTCAACATTAATGTATATGCATGTGTATTTGTGTGTGTGTATGTGTGTGTGTGTGTGTGTGTGTATCTTCCAGTTAGGGTTTTAGTGGGAGTCCTCTGAGTGTAAGATTGAATGGGTCTCTGGTTCTTGTGCCTTCTCTTAGGCTTTTTTCTTCTCTTGGTTTGTCTCGCCAAACTTTGATTTCATATCTTTCATAGTTTTTGTTTTACCTTATTGTATTTTACATTATGTTTTAAATGAATGAATGAATGAATGAAAACTAACTGCTAGTGTAAATGTTAACAATCATTTACACCTTGTGGGAGGGCAAAGTCAGTTTTATCCAGTGGAGTGACAGCCACTCCAGGGCAAGCCTCAGGCTCAGGAGCAGTTGACTACCATATAACAGCGTCCACTGGATTGCTTTTGGGTTCTGTGCTTTCGTTGGGTTGTGGTTTGGTTTTATTTGGTTCAATTTTTTTGTTTTGTTTTTTATTTACATCATTTTCATTTGTTTTATTGGTTTTGGAGAAGTTTGCTGTTGAATTGGATTCTTGCTTGTTTTTGTTTTGTTTTGCTTTAGAACTTAAAAGTTGGGAAGTTAGGGAGAGTAAGAGAATGTAGAAGAACTTCGGGAGTAGAAGAATATGATCAAAGTATATTGAAATGTAAACATCATTTTAAGTAATCAAAAGCATAATAAATGGAGAGAGCTCCCAGTTTGATGAATAGTAGCAGAAGTTAGTATACATAAAAACAATCCACAGAGTCTGTCATATCATAACTTTCAGGATCATAACTTTCAGAAAAATGTAGAAATACCTGAATCCTCAAGATTAGAAAGGGTACCCTAAAGCATTGATAAGACATGAGGGAGCCTCCATTTGAAAGAAGAGGCAGAATTCCTACTGAACATCTCTGCATCATTCAGGTCTCAGGGATAAGAGAAGATAGAGCTGTTTGCCTTCTGAGAGTCCGATTAGAGAGAAGAGGACCCTGGTCAGTTGGCTGGATGCTTTAAGAGTGGGAGCTATAGCTTGTTCTAGACCTGGTAAGAAAGAGCAAACCAGGATGAATCTTGACAAGATGCCAGCTTTCTGCAAACAGCTAGGACAAAAAGCAATGGCGGAGAGAGGAAGCCTGGGTGGAGAGAGTACGTCCCAGGGTTGTGAACCATCTTCCTCTTGCGAGCTCCTTGCTCTGACACAATAGTCAACCAGCTTGCCAATCTGAATATCATTACTTAAGATCAACACCCAGGAAATATTCTTACTGAAACTAGGTTGTGCCACTTTTAAAAACTTAAAAAAATGAAATTAGCTATTAATTGCTTCCTTTAAGACTGCTATAGAAAAGGGCATTGATTTTAATATATTTGAAAATAATTGGTATGAACCTGAACATGCAACAACTGGGGCAACAGATTAAAATATAATTAAACAATAGCATATGAGAAGGTTATTAGCATATTTTCTAAAGGTCACATGGCCAATCCTTGACAATAGGAAGTTGAAGATGTGTAGGCAAGCTGGCTGACATTATTTAAAATAGGAGCTTGCTAAGCTTGTGGAATACATGTGCGGCAATGATGCCACTGCATACTCAGGACTAACAAAGACCCTTTGCATGAAGGTTTAGACACTGCTTCTGTAAGACACAGTATAGCTTAGAATATCAGGCACCTATCAAGAATATTCACTGAAGTAATATAAATATAAAATACACATTTTCTAAGACAAGTTCTTACTATGTGGCTATAGGCCTGGCTGGTATCAAACTCAGGATGCACCTGCCTTTCTCCACCCCTAGTGCTGGGATCAAATCTATGTATCACCATACCTGACAATAATGCACATTTCACTCAGTTTGGTTTTACAATCCTTAGAGAATAGGTAAGGGTGGGGTCTAGCCTGTGGCTTTAATTTACTATCTCCTGACATCATTTCCCACAACAGAGAGTTTGTGTAATGTTTCTGTATTGACCCAAATTTGCTTTAGAATAGCTGGAAAATTTTAAATCAGTACTTTCCAAGTTGTGTCTGGCTTACTTCTGTAAAGAAAAAGGAAGAATATCACAAAAGTATACAGAATCAATCTGCCTAATACGTTAACTGACTGCTTTCCTCCATGTAGTTAATTAGCCTGATGAATTCAAATAATTATTGTCTCCAAGTCCCACCCACATTGTCCTATAGAATACATATGTAGAGAGTTTTTTTTCCCTAGGGGTTCTGTGGACACTGTGCATCAACAATTTTCCAGAAAATGTAGTAGAAACAGGATGGGTGGATGGAAAGAATCAAATGTTTGTAAATGCCTCTGAACACTGTGGACCTCCCCTGGTTTCAGAGAAGTCGCTGTCCTTTGTGCCCCAACTCCCTCATCTGCAAAGCAAGCAGTATAGTACCTACCTGGAGCAGGTATGGAGAATGCTAACATCTACAGTAACTCACAAGGGACAATTTGCCTCCATTCAGAAAGAACCACTTCTTGTCAGAATTTAGAATTACATGAGGAACAAAAAATGACTCTCCTCACTTAACCAGCTCACAACTGAGTTTGACTATGAAATAGCTGTCGATCTCCATATTTTATATAATCAGTGTGCCCCAGGATTGTCACCATTAGAGTTTTGAACGCAGTTGACCTCTCTAGTGTATCTCACTCTTAACACTCTGGGGAATGAGGTATCAGATTTTTTTCTCCAGCAATGAAAAATCTCCTTGCTTTCATTTTTGTGACTATTGTCAGCTTCCACTTCAACACTAACCTTCTTTCAGAAGCCCATTGGCCATCCCAAGGACCTTCAGACATCCTTTTGGGCACTAGCTCTAGAGAGGACACATTTGCCAACTAAGAAAACCTCCCAGCACTACATATAGTCTGTTCATTGGGTAATAAATAAGAACTAAGTCCTGGCTAAGATGGGAAAGAAGGAGGAGCAAAGGGCCTAGTTTTGGCTTTGGTTGTCCAGTCTGCTCTGGAATCAGGGAGGCTGCTCTGCAGGATTTCCATCCAAGCTTATGTTTAATCTCCTGCCCCCGGCTCTTGATGGTTATATTTACATCTAGATGTAATTATATACATATATAGAATTTAACCAGAGTGCTTTTGAATTGCTGTTTTCCAGTTAATTGGGGGAAAAAATCCCTTAATTTAACTCTCCTCACATTGGACGCACAAGCCCTGCAAATAAGCCATAAACTGGCTATATTTCCCACAGTGAATTCCATCTACAAAGGGACAGACCAAGACACCTGCTGGGCTATAGGGGATTTCTTGGTTGGCTTGCATATTTAAATTGTGTTACCATTAATTTGCAGAGCTATGATCAATGCAGGCAGTGTCCTCTAGTTTCCCTCCCTCCCACAATCTTTCCCACCAACCAATTCCCATGTCCCATTCTGGCCATCAGTCATGACAGGTTTAATGGAGAATGGCTGGTGCATACCTGGGAGTCAGGATTACTATGAATGGGAGCAAGCAGAGGGATATAGATGCGAGGGCAATGGAGAAACAGACATGCTTATGAAAGGCCACTCCATCTTATGGAGAGCACAGCTGGAAGGAGATGAGATCAGAGGGGCAGAGACTTACATGGCAAGGGAGATGAGTGGACTCATATATACATATCACAAAACAAAAAGAGCCACAGCTGTGGGCTTACTTGCAGAAGTATATACAAGTGAACTGGGGCCACTGTACATGGAAGATCCCTCCTGGTTGGCCTGGCACAACAGCACCGTGCCTACAAGAGAGAGAAAGAGACAGAGAAAGAGATGGTGTCTGGTTTGGGGACAGCACACTACATCTGAGAGCATGGCAATACAAACAAGAAAGGCAGAGAAATGTAAACACAGCCACATCTCAGAGCACAGGAAGCCAAAGAGACAAGAGGAAACCCACCCACTTCCATAGCCCACCAAATACATGCTGTGCCATTTCATATGAGGCTTTACTGTAGGGACTGGTTAGTTTGTAGCAGCCTGCTTTCATACACACAATGGGAGTGCTGTAGCCTTCTCAAAGGGGGTCTTAAGAAATAGCAAACAACCCTATACCCATGTCCCAGTAAGTGTCCCCTAGGTAAACTCACTTGATCACCAAAAAATAAAAATAAAAATAAAGCATGAGAGAGAGAGAGAGGGAGAGGGAGAGAGAGAGAGAGAGAGAGAGAGAGAGAGAGAGAGAGAGAGAGAGAGAGAGAAGAGAGACTTTGGAAGGAAACTAGAGTGTGTGGGAGGAGAAAAAGAGTAGGTAATGAAAGAACTGATGAAAAATATATATATGAAATGTCATCATGGAATCCATTATTATGTATAATTAATATATGCTAACTAAAACAAATTTTTAAAATATCAGTAATAATCAGACAGTAAATTGGACTGAAACACCACTTTGTCACGTGATCTTGATAAGTCATTGGGCCTCTCTGCATGTCAGCATTCCTATCTGCGAACCTGAGAAATGGGCATAAATATACCTACCTCCCAAAGGTGCCCATGGCAAGAACTGCCACTTAAATGATTGCTTCACAAATGGGAAGCTTAGGTGTTGATTTGTTTCAAGGCAGTTTCCTCTACCCCTGCCCTAAACATTCATCCTTGTTGATGAGCTCTTTAGGGGAAGGGCAGAAGGAAGGCAAGGCAGAAAAGAATGCTTCCCTGTGACCCACATGGCCCATCCTGGACACATGCCTGACACTGTGGAAGATGACTGTTGGCCTGCTTGTTTCAGGTCGCATCCCAGGAGCTCCCTACCTCCTGCTACAGTGTCTGCTTAACTGACCTGCAGGCAGGGAGGCTCTGCAGTGAGGGCTTGCCCCTGCCTGATTTAAAGGACAGGGCAGCTGGCTTCTTGTAAAATGGAAATTTACAGCAGATAGGAATGGCAGCCGTGGCATATCCTGAGACCGTTCCTTTTCTGCTGCCGACTTTGAACTACCCACTCACATCAAGGATGGCTGGCCCAAGGAGGACTCTTTGGGAACTTCATTTAACTCTGCTACTGCTATTAAATTCAAACTCAAGGACTGCAAAGAATGAGAGGGGCTTGGTGCCCCTGGGGTAGACCACCTCACCACTTTCTGTTCATTTCCCTGACTGGGCCAAATCAATGCCCCTCTTTGGTACTGTGACAGGACTGTCATCTTCCACAAAATGAAGCCTACCTCTTGAGCACACATCAGAAGCAAGTCCACCCTATGGAGGGAGACTAGTATCCTGTCCTACGTTACACCAAGATCTATAGAAATGTAGCTCAAACTTCCAAGTGTCATTGGGTTGGTCCAGAAACAAGAAAGTTGATGGTCCTGCCTGCCTGTGTACCACCACCCAGCTCTTGAAGGTTCTAACAAGATACAATCTCCCTCAAACCTATGTCCGCCTTCTCTCCATGCTTCTTTAGAGTCTGAAACCTATTTCCAGGTTAAAATAAAGGTGTGTGTGTGGGGGGGGGATGCGCATGCATGCATAACCTCCATCTTGTATTTGAGATTGAGGTCTCTCTTAAAACCTGAGATCACCAATTCAGGTAGGGTGACTGGCAAGCCACTGGACTTTTCATGTGGGTCCTAGAGATCTGAACTAAGGCTCTCATGTTTCTTTGGAATATATTTTAGAAGCTGAACTATTTCTCCAGTCTCCTCAAAATAAAGATTTCATTAAAATCTCAAACCCATCTCTTCTTCCAGTTACCATGTCTACTAATGTTATTTCTGTCATACAAGAAAAAGTAGCTTGACTGTATCACACTTGTCTTATGCTTGGACCTGAAGAGCAGCCATCTCTCCCTCCAACTGCTTTGCACTCAAAATAGGCCAGGCATAAGAATGAACCCAATTTGTATGGCTCAACAGTCCATACACTAAGAACTTGGCTGGGCCCCTGATTAACATCTGCTGAATTGATAGGTTTCTCCTTTCTACTTCACTTTGTCATCATACTAGAACTATGCCATGGTCTAACTGCCCCTCCACAAACATTTCTGGTTACAACAGGCAAATTAAGAGCAAATCCCTACCAGTAAAGAGGGAATAGTTCTAAAATGAGTCATTGGCAATGGGCTACCCACCAGGACAGGCAGTTGTTCTAGCAGCGAGTCTGCTGACATCATACCCTTGCCATGGTGGGTATCCATCTGATTTTGTTCATCACTCAAACTCTTAAGAGAGAAATGTAGATTACTGAAGGACACAGAGAAAGCTATGACTCTGAATCTCCAACATGAAGGCACTGGCATGTGGGTTTGGAGACAACCCCCACTGTCTCCTCTGCACACCTGGTTAAAATTCAACCTTTAAAACAAGATCTTAAGTTTCTTGGTGGAGGGTGGGCCAGAATTTCAAAAAAGAAAAATCATCTAATTTTAGCCAAAATCACAGTGAAAGGACATTTCAGGATCTGTTGTTAAAACCCCTGGGTCAAGTTTCAATATCTTTAGTGCAATGTGTAGAATTCTACTGGGACCCAACACAGATTTTTGATTTTGTTCATCACTCAAACTCTTAAGAGAGAAATGTAGATTACTGAAGGACACAGAGAAAGCTATGACTCTGAATCTCCAACATGAAGGCACTGGCATGTGGGTTTGGAGACAACCCCCACTGTCTCCTCTGCACACCTGGTTAAAATTCAACCTTTAAAACAAGATCTTAAGTTTCTTGGTGGAGGGTGGGCCAGAATTTCAAAAAAGAAAAATCATCTAATTTTAGCCAAAATCACAGTGAAAGGACATTTCAGGATCTGTTGTTAAAACCCCTGGGTCAAGTTTCAATATCTTTAGTGCAATGTGTAGAATTCTACTGGGACCCAACACAGATTTTTGAGTAGAAAGCTGAATCCTGGCAGGGTTAAATGAAGCTCTCTTATTTTTCTTGGGCTATGGATTGTGAAGTCAGCCTAGAGTCAGGTCTTTGAATGTTCCCTTTGTAGGGGAGCAGAACAAAACCATCTTTACACAATGATTTTGACCTTTTGTAAAACAAAATCTATGCTTGGTCATAAGGCTTGGGTTTTATTTTACCTAAAAACATCCTCTAATTGAATTTGCAATGTGTTTATAGTGAGTTATTTTCCCACTTTGTGACCTTTGTTTAAAGGAAAGCCTCGAATTCAATAAAAACACAACACCACAGAGGAACAGGGTAGTGCCCATGCATCTCAGGGAGAGGGCTGCTTAATGCAGATTTGTTTTAGAAAGTAGGTCAAGTAGCTAAGAGGGTACAACAGGCTCTATAAAGACTATTTAGAAAATCATTGGAAGCCCTTCCCGACACAGCATAGACATAACCTCGCAATGGAGTCCCTTGAATTCTGTCTTCTCCCAACCCCTAACAGAGACCACAGGTCAACTCTGAAAGATCATCACTCGCACAGGGTGAGTATATTTACTCTTACGCATCTGTTCCTTGGCTTAAAACTTATTGTAAGTAAAGAGTAACAATGGGGGTGAATTACAGTTCTATGGACTCTCCAGCCAGGACAGACATCACTAATCAGTTTTAATATCACCTGCTAGTCTGCAGTGTCCTGAAATGTGCAGATTCGTTCTCACCTCGACTACTGGCAACTGCTGCCACTTGATGAGTGTGGGTGGGTAGGTGAGGACTCTATGCCCTCCTTGCCCTCAGGGTTGAGGTAAATCAGATGGAATTGGTCTTTCTGCCTCTGACAGAATTGAATATCAGTAATTGCCTATGGTGCAGCCCTTTAAAAAGTTGCCTTTTCCCATATTCCTTCTGCATAGTTTAAAAGTGACCTCTTCTAGTCACACTCATCAGGAGTGAATTAATTACTCCCTCTTCATGATCTTATCATACCCATTTTAATTCCCTGGCAGATCCTTTTCCCTATTTACATATGGGTTTTCCCTGCAGAAACCCCCAAGGCAGGCCAAATCATACTTAACATTTTACCCACGGCATCTAGTGAGACACCTGACCCTGGGCAGGGACTAATTAGTGGAGTTGAGTTAAAACACCTTTTTTTTCCTTCTTTTTTTAAAAGGGGGTCTATTTTTATTTTTATTTTTTGCCAAAAATAGTGCTTTTCCAATCAAACTCTCTGAGAGGTGACTTCTACTGCCTGATGTTTATGACTGGGAATTCATTTGCTTAGAGTCTAAATATATGCACCAGTTATCTCTAAGATACTCATCTATTTTACCTCTTTCCTAGGATTATTGGAGAGAGAGAGAGAGAGAGAGAGAGAGAGAGAGAGAGAGAGAGAGAGAGAGAGAGAGAGAGAGGTATAATGTGGTGAATGCCTGCGAGTACGTGGGTACTTGCTACTCTGCCTATCACTAAATCAGATTTCTCTAGGCCAGAAAAAGATATAGGGATAGTTGTCTAAGGTTGTCCACCTCACTGTTTGAGCCAAGCTCTCTCAATGACCTGAAATGTGCCCCCTTTTGTTTAGGCAAGGTGACTGGCCAGTGAACTCTTGGGATCCACTGCCCCTACCCCTAATTTCTGGGAATGTTCAGAGTCAGTTTTTAACCTGGTTGCTGCAGACTGCATACAGTCATCATGCTTGCAGAGCAAGTGCCGTTACCTATGGAGTACATAGCCAGTCCCTTTCCTGGGTCCTTTTAAGGCTGAGTCATAGGGTTAGCTGGACAGCAACCCTGGTTGCCAAGTCCTAGACCATTGATAACTATAGCTTCTCTGTGCCTGCAAGCAAGATAGCCCTCTCTCTGAAGATGATCAGGCCCCGTTCCAAAGTTCATCGACCTTGTGCTGGAGACCAAAGGCTTTTGCATCCCCAGTTCTGGGAAGATGCACATAGACTGTCACAGGTAGGATTTTAAGGTCTCTATCTGGGCAAAAGGAAGCCAGTGGGATGTCTGAAGTGACATCAAACTTTTTCTCATCTGGGCATTTTCCCTGGCATGGGGCATGGGGGAGGTGATCATTATTCCTGATTCTAGCAATTCAGCCTGGAAGGGACATATGCTTTTTTACAGACAAGAAGGATGGTGCCAAAAGGTTTAACCTTGCTATTAATTATTAAATTAACAACCTAGATTCAAACAAACAGAAAAAATGCTGCAACTTCATAGGTTCTGCAAAGGCAGCTGCCCTCACAGAAACCACCGTTCCCACCACCACTCATAAGTAAGCCTTTTTCAGACACAGCTCTGACATCTCTTCTTCCAAACAACTGGAAGCACAGTCCCTACATGTCTTCCTTCATTTGCTTCTAATAGAATGAACATCTTTTCTTTGGCTGTTTCTAACTGGAAAAGGTTTATAATTAAACCTACACCTCTTTCCATTCCTCTGGGTCCAGGAACCTGAACCGAAAGCAGAGATGCAGCTGAAGACAGAAGCTCTTGCTTCTGAACAAGTAGCAGGTGACACTTCTAAGCAACAAACTTAGAGAAGGGAAAGAAGAAATAAAGGGTGTTTATCAATGTTCACTTAGAGTCAAAGGAGCAAACCTACGGACATCATCCTTGTGAATTACTAGGCCTTGCCCTAGATTACTAGAATCCAAAGAGAAGGAAAAGAACATCAAACAAGCAAAACAAAGAAACAAATCACCACCACCAACAACAAAAACAACAACCACAAAACTAAAGGCTAGAATGATAGTTCACACATTTATGAGGTTTTTAGTTCAGTCCTCAGAATTCATATTTAAAGCCCCGTGTGGTATGGAAAGCACTTGTAATCTCAGTGGAAGGATGGGGCAGAGACTTAAGAGATAGGCAGATAGATCCCTGGGACTCACTGGCCAACTAGCCTAGCTGAATTAGAAAACTCCAGGCTAGTGAGAGAACTTCTCTCAAATGAACAGTATAGATAGCAACTTAGGGCTGACATCCAAGGTTGACTTTGATGCTCCCTCCAAATGTTCACAAATATAATCACACACATATACATACACAAAAGAGACATTCTGTACTCCTGGTCCCTAGGAATGGCCAATTCATTTTATCACCCCAAGATCATTGTTTTTTTCTGTTTAAACATATAAAACTGAAGGATACCAGGGATTCTGTAAGACCAACTTGAACAGTGGTGCATGCATTCTTGAAGGGTTTGTGTATCGCATACTGTCTCAAATGCATCCACAAACCTCTACCATGCTAGTCAAGTCCATGAAGAGTAGAGCTCTCAGCTGGGCTCCTCATGGGTTATCTCCTGCCACTGGGCCTAGTAATGTATCTGACTGAAGCAGAGTGTGAGAGAGGAGGGCCACGGGCTGTGTAAGAGCAAGCTCATTGCCTGAGCTTGGCCTGCTCTCTTCCTGGGTTCATCTGGGGGATGATAGGTCTGTAAGAATCAGCGTTTAGTCTATAGGGATTGTTAAGTGCTGACTATGGATAGAGTGATTTGCTAGCTCTAGAAGCTATTTGTGAAACTCCTTGTGTTTTTTGGAAAAACCCAGCATACTATCTTTTTAAAAATGCACATGATTGGGGACAAAGACAAACACAAGGGAAAAAAAACCCAAACATACAAATAAGAAATAATTCTAAGCACCAACCTGGGTCTATGTGATCAGCAATATTATTCGCTGGTATTTGGAAAAATTAATAATCTATTTCAGGACAATTTTGATTACATGTTTACAACTGGCAGGAATGGTTTTGCCTTTCTGCTGTCTGCCACAAGCAACACTGAGAAAGCTCAGGAGTCATTAATGCCACAGTTTTACTTTGGCTGGGTAGGGACAAGGGGATGATATGGAGGGGATGGGGTAAAGAGAAAACATCATTAAAACACATTGTAGCAAAACAAAATAAAAGAGGAAAATATATGTGCATGTGAGTATGTTCATGTGTGTGCAGATGTGTGTGGAGGCCAGAGGAAAAACAATAAAAGTTGAAGTTGTTTCTTGGGCACCATCCACTATTTTTAGAAGAGGGAGAGGGAGAGGAAGAGGGGGGGGGAGTTCTCTCACTGGCCTGGAGCATGCCCAGTAGCCTAGGCTGAGTGGCTAGAGAGTCACTGTAGAGATCTTCCAGACTCCACTACAACATCATTGAGAATATAAATACATGCCACTATGCCTGGCTTGTTTAAAAACAAACAAAATATCAACCAAACAAACAGAAACCTTGATGTTTAGAGATTGAACTGAGGTCTTTTAGGGTAAGTACTTTCCCTGTGGAGTCATCTCCCCAGCCACAGAAAAGACTTCTGCATTCATCACTTACCAGGGAATGTTTACCTGTCTGCTCACACTCAGTTAAGAAGGTCAGTAGTGGTGGTTCTTTAGATTTTTTTTTTAAGGTAAAAGAAAACCCATGCATTTTCCTCCCAGAAACCTTATTGAAAAATAGCAAATTATTAGGGCTCCTCTCCTTGAGAGGGACCTGTGCATTTTCCTTCCCTGGGGAGAGGAGTGTGGGCTGAATCCCTGTTATGGAAGGCATTGCATGCTACAAAACCCTGTGTAGTCCAGTCCTAAGGCCCAAGAGTTCAGAGCCTGGCATTCCAAGGGATGATCTTCAAATATTATAACTGGGTTAAATGAGGCCGTATGGGTGGACCCCAATAGAATGAGTGTGCTATTTTTTCTTCCATAGGTAATTTGGATACAGTCTTGAACAAAGACCAGATGAGTGTACAAAGATGTCAGCCATCACTCCAAGCTAAGAAAAGGGTCCTCAGAAGACTCTAACCCTCCAATGTTCTTTTAACAAAACATTTATTTCTATTGGTAGAAACAGATATTTCTACCCTGTCTTTGATGCCTTCATAAGTCCCAGAACTCAATCCTAGTGCACTCAGTAGTCCCTTCACAGACACTGTCTTGAGGGCCAATGAGATACTCTACCAGTTCGTCCTCCCACGTGGCATCTTCCCAACCTTGACTTTCTGTAAGACTCAAAGCATTGGGCTGTTCCCATTCACTCTATAAGGGAAGATAATGTTTCTGATTGTCAAATGAATCCAAAACCAGAAAGGGCTGTGGATGCTTCTAAAGTCACACATTTTTGAATGTTAATGTTGAGCGTTAAGTTAACACTACCACAGTTCTAATGTTCTTATAACAATCTGAAAGACAAGCTTTTCTGAATGGCTACAGTAGAGCTTCCAGCACAGGGATATTCCCATTTATCTGGGCATGAAAATCACTGGAAAATGTTGCATTTATATATATTTCTTATAAATCAAAATGCATCTCAATTGCACTTGGAGATTTCCATATTTAAAGGGCCCTAAAGCAAATCCATTCTGTAAATCATCCTTCAACTTAATTTATTTTTCTAACTTTTGCTTTTCATATTATTCATAAAGACATGCATCATTTCTTATCTTTCTCTTTGCTTCTTAATTTTTGTCGCAATTTTAGGCTTTGCATAGAAGTTCCAAGAACAATTCCAAGAATTTGTTTATAATTTTCTCATTGATTAGTTCAATAAAATTTTAAGTGACTCTTTTATTTATCTGTCCCTAAATTTTAGGCTACCTCAGATTTTAAGAGAAAAGATTTAACTCAATATAAGATTAAATTAAGAAATACATCTCCAGAAGCTGGTGTGTGTGTGTGTGTGTGTGTGCATGTATCTCTACATGCATACTGTTCCCATGTGAACAAGGGTCTAGGCCACAGGTCAACAGCGGGCCTCTTTCTCAATGGCTTCACATACTTCATTTTCCAGAAAGGGTATCTTACTGTCCTGGAGCTCACCATGAAAGTAGGCTGGAAGACATGCAAACCCCAAAATCTCTCTATCTTCACCTTACCAGTGCTGGTATAATCCTAGCACAATATTATGGTGAATAGAACTCATATTTGCCTGGAGAGTTCATTGCTAATTTAGCTATTTTCCCAGTACCCAGAAACCCAAGAAGCTCCAGTTCTTCTTCGGAATACCATCTGTCCTTAACAACTTGTAATATAGGAATTGCTAGCTAGGCATGGTGGCATATACCTACAATCTTAACACTTGGGAAGCTAAGGCAGGAGGATCATCAGTTCCAGGGAGGCATGAGATATATAGTAAAACCCTGCCTCAAGCAAAAAAAAAAATGGCACTATATTTAAATAGTATACCCGTTAAACAGATAGCACTACTGAAACAAAGAGCTATATAGGATTGTGCTGAGAGTGACGATGATTTAAGGAGCTAAACGCAAATGATTTTGACCAGATTCCTCCACTTGAGTCTTAAACAATATTCTTTAAAGTGTCATGTCAACAAACTACATAGTCTTCAAGTAAATCTGGCACCATCAACATGTATTCTGTTCTTTAAGCTAAGCCTCAGCTTTACACAATTGAAAAGAGATTAACAGAATACCATTGTTGACCAGTGAACTGGCTGTAAACTTGTTTCATTGTCTATTGATAAAGTTTTATTGACTCACAGTCATATGCATTCATGTATATACAGTGTACAGCTACTTTGTGCTATGACAGGGAGTGGAGAATTGGTAGAAGCCAGAAAGCCTGAAGAGTTTGAACTATCTGCTAGCCGCCTCTCTTCAGAAAACACTTAAAAGACATTTTTAAAATATGCTTCCACTGTTTAGAGTCACAATAAGAGCAACCTTGTCTAGATATACCTTAGCCCTTACTCAGGAAGCTGACATTAAATATTTCAAAAAACATTGTTTTATCAATACTGACCAAAGTTTAATTTTATTTTTGTAAAAATCTAAGGGTATTGTTTTGTTGTTTTTGTTGTTGTTGTTGTTGCTGCTGCTGCTGCTGCTGCTGGTAGTGGTGGTGGTGGTGGTGTGTGTGTGTGTGGTTTTTTTTTTGTGTGTGTGTGTGTGTGTGTACTTCACTGATATGTGAACATCAGAAGACAGCAGAGTGTTGTTTTGTAGGACAGGTCTCTTACTAACTTGTGGTTCACTGACTAGGGTGGTTTTATTGGTAGACACTGATCTGCCCATCTCTACTTCTCCAGCACTTGAATGCAACAGTACTACCATACTTGGTTAAAGTTGCTTTTGCTGTCCTCATGCTTTCCTGGCAAAAGCCTTATTAGAGGAGCTTATCTCTAATTAGAGGAGATTATATCTCCATCATCTGGTGGCATGATTTTTAAAACATGTGAAGGTAAAATGCCCTTCCCATTTTTGACTCACTATTTAAACTGTGAGCCAGTGGGAGTGAGGCAATGACGTAGAAACAGTTCCAGAGTGCATGTGGAAGTTGAGCAACTGAGTTGCAGGCAAAACCATGGCATTCAGTTTTATTTCCTAACACCAGACTACAAGAGCTACACAGAGACAGGAGGGATCCAGGGCCATGCATTTCACAAATTGCTGTGATTCATGGTCCTGTGACTGTTTTTCATGCATGCTCCAGTTGCGCAGGTCTGGGATATGACTTGAGGTTCTTCCCTCACAGGAACAGCCAGCATCTGAAGGTGTTCTTTGGGCAGTGAGATTTCAGGGACTCCGGAGATGATCTCAACAGCAGCCCAGAACAGAGAATGAGCACTCTGGGGCACTGGACTTCTAGCCCAAGAACTAAGTATGCTCTACTCGCACTGTCCCCCACCTCTTTGCCAAGAGAGGTAAAGGGCTAAGAAAGAAAAATTCCAGAAAAGAAATAGATTCTACCAGCTTTATATAATTCTGACATTAAGACTTTTCTCCAAGCTCCCGACTCTCCATAGTGACATTTGATTTGGAGTAATCCAACATACTTCCTGACCTGGAGATGGTCAGTAGCCACCGTCACTGCATCACTGAAGTGACCTTTAGATGTCTTATAGCTAGAGTACCTGATTCCCAATCAATAGATGACAAGGGAGTCCCCTGGTCACATTTAAGAATCTGTACTAGGCCTTGACATTCAGCAGAAGACACCTCTGTACAGAAAGGAGAAAAGAATCCCCTGCTTGCAAGACTGAAGTAAGACAGAGGAAAAAGACACAGATGGAAGAATAATGGACTTTTGAGGTTCAATAGTGTAATTCAAACAAACAAATAACCAACCAAACAATAACAGATCATCAACAAAACAGGTTTCAAAACTCTTCTACTTGGTTGTGTTTTCCAGTCTGAATGACTGTAGGCTATTTGACTTTGATAAAGTAATGAATTATTTCTAAAACTCACTTCCTTTAGCTGTAAAATAGAGATTAAAATATCAGGTTGATTAAGTAATATTAGGATTAGGTCAACTTTAAGGGCTGAGCAAATAGTTGCTGAGCGGTCACAATGACAATACTAATTGTAATAAATATTAAGAGTCTCAAACTATAACATTGTAAGAACTAGTTTGTTTCTTTAAGAAAAAGGGGCAGCCAAGATTACCATTATGCTTAATATACTTTACAACTGGGAATTCATTGCAAACCTTTAAATGTATGGGTTGTCTGTGATAACAGGGTATGGCAGTGGAACAGAAAGTCTAGGCCACCCCAGTCTGTGGTCCCACTTTCTTACTGGGTAAGAACTACTCTGGTTAAAGGTTCAAAGACACTTCCAGCAGCCTATGTGACATGCGGTCTCTAGTCCATCAGACTACATTTATTGATGACTTCTGCTTCTAGTATAAATCAAGTCAGGTTGAAGTCTATCCAGTGGATTCAGAAAGGGCCTCTACTTCTCTTTCTTTCTAGTTTTCCCTACCTCATCATATCCTTGGGAATATGGCTAGGCCCTGGAACTTGGAAGAATCTCAAAAGCTGCCTGAAGTGGCTCCGTGTTCCTCCTCTTTATGCTCAACATGCTATTGCAGAAATGTTTTAGGATACTCTAGCTAATTTTTTTGGAACAGAATAGAGTAACATCTTGAGTTGCCTTCTTAAAAGAAAATAAATTTCACCTCTGAATTTCTCAGAAGGTAATGACATACAGATGCTCAAATATGCTTCTCAGAAACACACACAGACAGACAGACACACACAGACACAGACACAGACACACATACACACACACACACATGCACACATGTGTGTGTGTGTGTGTGTGTGTGTGTGAGAGAGAGAGAGAGAGAGAGAGAGAGAGAGAGAGAGAGAGAGAGAGAGAGAGAGAGAGGTGCACTATAGAATAAAAGCAAATATATTTCAGACAGTGAAAATTATTCTAAAAACCTACGTAGTTCCCAATTTTCTTCATTCCACATGCACATCAAAGAAGCACAGAAAGACCCAAATAGATGTTTCTTTTTTTCCAAGGAAAATATCTCTAATATTGGGGTCTTTGTGTCTCAGAATGATAAAGGGTTTAGTATGATGATGACTGTACATTGATTAACCTTTGCATCAGATTTGAATATGTAACCCATTAACTAATTTAATCTCTCAAACACTAACAGCCTCTGGCATTATTCTTTGAATAATCCTTGCTTAGTTTTCATAATGGTAAACAGTTAATGAAAACTCCATTAGAATGTTGCATGTGGCATAATTAATCCTGGCTGTTTTCTTTTGGTGTAAATAGCTAATGTAGATACTGAATTCTGTTTTCCACTGGCCTTATTAATCTTTCATAAACCAATATTTTGAATGCAACGGGTTATAACAGCTCTGAGGAAGTTCTAGAGACATATTAAGTCCTAGCCACATGGTTCACCTGTGTGGGATGGTACCTTGTGTGAGCTGGTTCTTCAACAGTGCAGGTTGGGGAGCTAGAGAGATGGCTCAGAGCTTAAGAGCTCACATAGCTTTTGCAGAGGACCTGAGGCTCCTAGTGCCCAACCTCTTCCAGGAAGTTCACAACAAACTGTAACTTCAGCTCTAGGGGGTCTGATACTCTGAGTTTCACTACACTGGGCTGCACAAACCATCTCCATGTACACTTACTTAAAAATATTTAAAAAATTAAAATTGCTCACTACACTGGGCTGCACAAACCATCTCCATGTACACTTACTTAAAAATATTTAAAAAAATTAAAATTGCTCATTTTGTTCTTTTTAATTTTGTAATATTGAAAACTGGCATACAATGAATATCTTAGCCGTTAATATGTAATTTTCCGGCAAAGTGGGTATTGGTAGACTCATTCCCTAAGGCTCATCTCTTGCACCTCTGCTATTCATCCTCTCCCTCTCCCTCTCAGCTTCTTCCTGCCATGCGTATGTGTCTTCTGCTGATCCGATCCCATCCATCCTCATCTGATACCCCTGGGTACAGATTAGATGCGAAGGATCAGCAGAGTTCTCGCTCCTTGTTTTCTAGCTGCCCTTTCAGTGACAGTCTTTCCCTCAGAGGACACATTCCAGGACGCATATTCCTTCCTGTGGTATTTTCAGCAACATTTCTGTTGAAGGCATCCTCTAATCTCAGCAGATCAATACGACTCAGCCTTTGGAAAGAACTTCACTCCACTCAGGAATTCCCACATGTGGTAACAGATAAAGATCGAGTCCCTACATCTTCTTTATTCGTTTAGAATTTCTTAATAGATTCTAAAGTTAAAGGTTGAGGGATGCCCTGAGACTATCAACCTTCCTATCAGTGCCATGAACTTTTTCTTCTTTTCCTGTCAGATGGACTATTTATCTTTAATGACCCAATTTACACCACCTTTTTGGTTCCTAATGCCTATGCAATGATTGCTGTTGTTGTTAGCAGTGTGTATATGTGTACATATGCACTTGTGTACAAGCACCAAATTTTTGCTGTTGTGTATGTGTTCATATGCTTGTGTGTATACTGAGAGTGCTCTTTGGCATCATTTGGTATTTGAAAGAAGGCATGGCTCTGCACTTTTACAGTGGCTAAGATATACAAGATACGACCTTTGTTCTATAACATTGTACTAATGGCTCAAAGGACAAGGAAATTTTTCCACAAGCCTGAGGACCAGAATTAGAATCCCTAGAGCTGCTGTAAAGCCTGGACAATGGTAGCTTATATGTATAGTCCATGTTTCAACTGAGAGACAAGAGACAGAAACAGAACTCCCTAAAGCTCACAGACTAGCTGGGCTCACAAAGGCAGCCACACGAACAACCCCAGAATGACTTGGATTTCAAATTAGATAGGAGTAGAAATTGCACATTCAACCCCCCAACACACTCGCAGGGACACATACAAATCACATGTACACATACTACACATACATCATGAGTGTTATGGGTTAATGGAAGCAAGTAACATTTTCTTTAGTTGAAGTGCTCTCACTTTGGTCATTTCATGATAAGTCTAGATGCATCAGCAGAGCTCTGTGTGTTCATGCCAAGTCTGACCACTACGAGAGTGCAGTCCTAACAAAACCCTTGAGCATCACCCTCTCTGTGTGACCTACATGCAGTTCTTAGATGAGAAATGCCCCACCTCCCACTGTCTTCGGAGGAGTAAGCCTTGACAGACTTCCCATGCAACAGAAAAAGAACAGATTTATTTAAGAAATGCATTTATTTTAACCAGCTCAGCAAGTCCTGATCCTATCTGAAGATCAAAATCCCCCACAGGCTCCATCAAAGATGAGCTGTGTTCCCTCTGTGGGCCAAGGAAGGATGCGGATAAAAATTAAGGCCAAATGTGGGCTTGGACGGAGTGAAATCTGATAAGACAGATGCAGCGAGAAGAGGGCACGAGGCAAAGTGAATCTCGTCCCAATGAGGAGGCAAAGGTAAACAGATGTACAAGATAAGGTCTCTGAAGTGGAACATTTTCAGGCTGAGAATCCTGCGCTTGGGGACTGAAATCTGGATGCCCCTGTTCCGGCTCACTGAAGTGCACTGCATTTGAATTTAGCAGATGTGTAAATTACACACAGCATCCCAGAGCCAAAGGTCACTGTCAGATGAGAACAGCCTCTTTAAGGACAAAACTCTGCATCTAAGGCGAGCCTATTCCTCTGGGTGGGGAATGTCAAGACATTCATGCCAAGAGGATGTCTGACTATTTACTGCTTAGAGGGTTTTGAGTGGCAGTGGGGACTTGCAAGCATACACCACCATATTCCAAGGTGGCAGAGTCATATGCTAAATTGCATGGTTGATGCCCAGGGATTCTACCACACACGTACCCTGAGTCTTCAAATAAAATAAAATGTGTGCCTGGGATCACAGTTCTGTGTGCTAGCTTCCTTTCCTGGTCCTGTGATAAAAACTATTTAATGCTGACAAAAACTACTTAAAGAACAAGGTTTATTCTGGTTCACAGTCCAAGGGTAGAGCCTATCAACGTGACAGAGCCATAATGACCAGAGCTGGTCCCATTGTGTCCACAGTTAGCCATCAAGCAGCAATGAATACTCATGATGTTGCTTTCTCCCTTTTATCCACTGAACGTTGGGACCTATGTTCTATTCCCTGCAATGACTCAAATACACCCAGTCTAGATACCCTTCCAAACATGCCCTGGGGCTTGTATCCTATGCAAGTAGACAATATTAAGCATCACACCATGGCTTTTGGACAGCCTTACATTTTGCAGATGTCTACGTGTTCAAAATATAGGACAAAACTGCAGAGAGAGAGAGAGAGAGAGAGAGAGAGAGAGAGAGAGCAAGACTCATGCAAAAGTAGACGAAAGGTCATCCTATGAAATGTACTGGACTCCAAAAAGAGAAAATGGGAAGATGGATGGGAAAGGGGGTTTATGCTGCCTTCCTCTGACACAGTTGTGAGATGAATCATAGTTCACAGTGGCCAAATGCTCATAGAAAACCCACACGTTTGTACAGATAATCCAAGGTCAAATACAGCTGCCCTTTTGAGACAAGCAATCACAGAGTGCTATATCCCAACTCTTTGTTTTTAAACTTCACATTGTGATCTCAATCCACTATCCTATCACTTGCTCTCCTGTGATGTGGTCCAGAGCCAGGCTCCCTGATATGGACATGGGCAATGGAGGTGACTCCAGCGATCATACTAATCCCTTAGATTTATATCTTACTTTAGAGCCTGTGAAGTTCTCCTGCCCTTGTTATTGTACCTGATCCTACCTGTGACCTTGGGATCAGCTTACTTGAAGACCTGATCAATTTTCACATGGGACTTTATCCCAGAATGCCCTTCTTCTAATGACTTTTTATTACCCCTCTCAAAACCAAACAAAAATATGTTTTACTTTTAGTTGTATCAACCGAGTCCTCTTTCGCCCTTCTCAAATATTGCTAAGGAGAACAATTACTAGTAGGACCACTTCTTTTCCATCATCTGAAAGTCCTCTACTTCCCACCCTGTGTCTCCCCCCACCTCTCTCTGTTTCTCTCTCTCTCCCATGTGGTGTGTGTGTGTGTGTGTGTGTATGTGTGTGTGTGTGTATAACTTTTCTCATCTTTAAGACACGACCCCATCTTGCTCTGCATTTCACTAGACATTCCTTTCGCTTCTCTATTGATTGTGGTTCCTGGAGTAATGTAACTAAATTGCAATTTTCCTTTGCAGGCTGGGTGCCCCTGAACCGTGGGAGTGAGTTATGTGTATTCAAGTGCTACATCTTCCGAATCTTGTTAAGCTTTGCCACCTTCTAGCCCCACTGATGGAATATTTAATCTCTGAAATGAGTTGGCTTGTATGATATACAGTGTGGGGAAGCCCTGTACTGTGGCTCTTACTGGCAATTGAGGATCAGAACACCACCATTTGTCAGTACCACTATGGCAACTTTGAATAATCTTCTGTTTTTTATTTATTTTGCTTCACTTAATATGAAGATTAAAGGTATATTGAATCAACAGCTTTATTGGATAGATATTATCTTAAAAACACTACGTTTTCATTTAAAAATGGTAAGGGCTTTTTGCATGTGTGTGTGAGGAGTGCACATGTGTGTTTACATGATTTTGTGTTTGCCTATGTACATGTAGAGGTAATAGGATAACCTCAAGAATCATTCCTTAGGGACTATCTACATTGTTTTGTTTTGAGACTGGGGAATGCTGCTAAAGAAGTAGGCTAGACTGACCAATTGTCTTCAAGCTGGTTATAGGCATGCACCAGAATGCCTTGCACTTTAACTTGGGTTCTGGGAAGCTGTCTTCAGACACAACAGAAGGGAGCATAAGATTCCATTACAGATGGTTGTGAGCCACAATGTGGTTGCTGGGAATTGAATCAGGACCTCTGGAAGAGCAGTCACTGCTTTTAACCACGGAGCCATCTCTCCAGCCCCAGACATGTTCTCTCTAATTGCACCCAGTAACTTGAAGCATAGTGATGGGAGAAGATACCCAACGATATCCTATTTCTATTAGCACCCCAAATTTTATTTAAACACCAAGATGTTGGGGCTGTACATATTGGTCAAAATCTTTAAGACCTATCTGTGCCTTAATTGACTTATCAATCATTTGTCTTGAGAATAAACCTCATAGAGACTGAAGATAATTAGACTTGGGGAAATAATCAATACTGCTTAGCTTTATATGAAAACACCCACCTGTCCTCGGAGAAGATTTATATCTGTTCCTAGAATATGCAGATTTATGTTTATTTGCTTCACCACACTTGTATTCAATAAGAATTTAAAACATTTCATAGAAAGTGTGACTAGAGGAGAAAGCACACCAAAAATAAACCTCTAAAATGAAACCTTTTAAAACAGCTTTCTAAATGCTTCCCAGGATGTGTGCGTGCATGCAAATGTCATAATCTATCAAAGCAAATTAATACTGTTCTGCTAGTAATTAAAGGTCTTCATTAAGAAGTGGGCCCTCCCTCCCCACCCCCATCCGACATCAGCAATAAAAATGCACTGGGGGGCACCAGAAGGTTCTATAGAAAAATCAATAACTTGCCATTTTATAATTAAAAGAGAAAATAAATGTTAGGGGAAAGTCCACTAAATTAGGAAAATTACCTTTAGCAGAGATTGAAAATATTGATTTTAATTTACAAAATCTGTGAACTTTCCATGCCCCATTTTGAGAGACAATTGGAGGCTGGGTGGTTCTTTCTTCATAAGCTCAAGGAAAATCAATAATTATGTGAGGGGAGTGTCATGAAATCTGTCACAAACAGATCTTAGACTGAGAAATGACTAATGAGTCTGGCTTTCCATCTCGGACATACATAGGGATGACCTATGAAATACCCAAAGAAAGCCAGTGGCAAGGTCTTCCTTCCCCTCAGGTGTGAGGCACCCTCCAAATTGCAAGAGAAAGTCACTCTGTTTTCATAGCTAGAGAAGTTTACAATGCTTAATAAATTCCTAGTGATGGGTGTGTAGCTGGAAGGCATAGGTCATTCTGCTCAGACTTCAGACTTGTGTGGGTCATCATGCCCAGACTTCACACTCTTGTGGTGGTGCTTTGCCAACTGAGCTCATGCAATTGGCCTCCTTTTGTGTTGTCTTAAAAAAAAAAAAAAAAAACAGGGTTTCAAGTTGTAACCGATTCCAGCCTCAGACTCGATGAGATGCGCTTGCCTCAGCCTCTCAAGAGCATTTGCTTCCATGCCAGGTTTCTTGCTTTAAAAACTAAATTAACTTTAATTTATTGGGGGAAACTCTCCTAGATATCATTGGTTGTTTAGGTCTCTTCACGGCTGCCCTCACATAACCAGTTCATAAACTCGACTGTGGTGGGGGCACTAGAACAACCCAGAAGGATCAGGTGGCGTCATTCTCACTTTTGTGGTTTGGACTTAGAACAGTGGAATGAACACTACATGGAAACACATAAATAAAGAATTAATATTTATAAAATAGAATGAACTTACAAAGAACTAAGTCCCTGGAATTGATCAGCACCCCACTATTTTGTTGAAACCCTAAAGGAAGCATATACCCTTTGTATAGCTTTGTGTTAGAATCTGCAAAACTTCCACAAGCTTTTAATACATCTATGTGTAGAAAATACTTAGAAGAGTGCCAGCCCACGGAAAGTACTGAATGCACTTCACCTCTCCTAACTTACTCTCTGTCTCCCAGGTACCTCTCTGCTGAGGCTGGCCCTTAAGGCAGCTTCAACTAATGTGTTGTTATTGAAGGAATGCAGAGTCTTTTACCTGTGCATATGTAAGTCAGTCTAACCCTATTTTTGTATTTTAGAGTCAGAAGGCATATGCTCTGAAAAAGCATCCCAAGTAAAAGAGATTGTTGACATTATCTTGATGAGTTGAGGCACAAATGACCATTTGGAAGGGAAAACTATACAATGCTCTCTGATCACACCTACATTTGCTCCAACTTCCATAAGGGAATACTTCCCGTTTCTTCCTCCTGTGTTTAGCTTTTCTCCCAAACACAGGCATATACCACGATCCTTCACAGGTCTAAAGAACCTGCCATTGCCTTGAGACAGCTGCTGCATATTTGGGACTATCTGTGCAGGTCTGTGGAAGCCAGATCTTCACTGATCTTTTTGGGAGACTTGGTATATTTGCGACTTTGAACAAGATATACCCCATCTTGGCTCCTGTTCAGATGGCCATGCCCCTAATCCCAGATATTAACACACCCAATAGACATGCTGAGGATGTAAGCTCTCTTTCAAGTTATGAAAACATTCTGAGGCTGACAGATCAGTATCAGCTGATAAAATGCCTGCCTTCCACCATGACACAAGGGTTAAATATTAACTTGCTCATTTTTATTTAACAAACATTTCTATGGTCCTGAATAAGTAATCAAGGCTTCATATAGTCTTTTCATATATTCTAATGAACTATGCACTTGATGCTACCATAATCCCGACTTCAGAGATGAAGAAATTGAAGCACAAAGAGGTTCAATGACTTGTCCAGAGTCACACCTGTGGCAAGAATTTTGGCTGTCTGGTTCATGTTCCATGTTCCTTGCTCTCCTGTGTGTCATCTCAGGAGGTAGGGTGCACAGTATAATTGTTAAGAAGCCTGAGAGTCAAGTGTGCCCTCCCCTAGCACAGTAAACAAAGCTGTTGTATGGTGGTGCAGTCCCCAGACTTAATCTATACCAGCACAGGAATAGGAATCAAATACTGTAGAGTTGCAATAAAAATTTTCTTTACTGTATGATCCCTCTCTAGCTTTATCCTATGTTTCATTTTTAGAGTGGTTAGTGTGTTAGAGTAGCTGTTCTCTCCCTTTCACATCATCTCCAGGAGTGATGGTTAGTCTCAGGAAAAGGACAAGAGATGGGCAACTGAGATTTACCACCGAGCGGCTCAGATTACTGTTCGCTAACTGTAAATGCTACAAAAGAAGCATGGCATAGGAAGGTTCCTTTTTCGCACCCCTGAGGTACTAGGCTTTCAAGACAGCACTGATGTAAGGTTATCAAAGCAAGGGCTCTTAGCTGTAGATGCTTTTATCTCCCTCCCCTGATTTGCTCACTGGATTGTCTGAGTTGGTATTATTTCCGTACTAAGGGGTAGTTGATACTCAGGCAGGTAAGAAGGGAGAATAGAGACATACACATAAGGCAAAGTAGAGAAGAACAGACTCGCTAAGCCAAATCAATTCATGGAGAAAGACCTAACTTATTGTTTTTCCTATTAACTTTTACATAAGCTCTAACTTGGAAACTCAGTTTACACATTGCTGAAGTCATGGACTCAAGCCTCTGCTTTATTAGGGGAAAAAAAGCAGCTACAATGGAAAAATGTAGTTACCAGGTGCATGGGTGGGCACTGCACTAAAATGGGTATGAGCCACCACTCATCTGTCCA